>NW_004797376.1:113023-136272 GCF_000002075.1 Aplysia californica
GCACCTTTGCCCTAGACGTGTATCACTGGTACATCTCTCTAATCTTTCTATAACGACTTTTTTTGTAACAACTACTTTCGTAGTAGTCTGTCGACAGGCTGTTTCGTTATATTACAATATTGTCCCCAACCCACGCCTGAAACACGGCCCTTGCGTGTCTGAACAGCAGATGTTTAACTACAGCGCGGTCAGAGGTCCGCTGCGCAACTTTCTGCCAAATTACATCTCAACTATCGAACAGAGACTCTCCTACTTTTGCATGGGGATTTGTTTCGAATTGTCACAACAGATCAATAATTTTTGTAAACGCTTGTTAGCTGTATTCCAGAAAATTTCATTAAAATATTGATAGAGGGTGGTTTCTACACAGTTTAAAAGGTTTACATCAGATAAGGTGGGACAATAGCACTTTCAAAAGCAAGGTCGTTCATTCTCCTAATTGCGACACTACGCTTAATGTATGCATATTTTGTCAAATTGATTTAATGTAACAAATGGTGTGGAAAGAAACTTGAAGTTTTTAAATTCCCTTTTAGCAATCATGGATGATCACATTTTATCATTTTGTAAACCAGAGCGCCCTGGTACAGGTGCATCGCTTTTGAACAGGAGTGGGCTTTACTGTTTTTCATTTCTTTTATTTATACGTTATAAACCAATGTATTGAGAGATATTTGTGATAATCTCTTCAGAATATATAAATCATCGTACATTCACCGGCATCTTATAAAGCGTAGCCCTCCTCCTATCAAAAAATACCAAAACCATGCTCAAGTGATGTATAAAAAGCTTACAGTACAGTTTGACTAGCATTGCGATTTCATAAGCTTGAGACAAGAAAATAATCTCCTTTGGTGACTCTTAAAGATCCAATACAACGATTAAGCAAAGTACCTGTAGTGTCAGTGACAACAATTACACAAATGGAGGACAGCTAAATAAAACAATGATAAGAAATTGACCGCTGACAGAAAGGGTTTACTGAATGCTTTGGGCAAAGATGTACCTCAACGTTGCATAACTATAAACAGCCTATACTCAGATATAATCTAAGTTACACTACGAAAGCCCATAACCATTAGAGGTCGGCAAGACAATGTAATGACTAGACGCTGCATATTCGTTTGGGTTTTTTTTTCTTGTTTTCTTCATTTTATAATAAATAACGGTTTGCCTGTACTGCAAATGTCCTCCTATGTTAAGTCATTCTTCTCATACGCATACGCATACGCACACGCACACGCACATGCACACTCACGCACGTTCGCAGTACACCCACGCACATAATACATACAAACATACACATACACACATATACACATACACACATACACACACACATACATACATACATACATACATACATACATACATACATACATACATACATACATACGGGGGGGCTCTCGTGGCCTAGAGGTTAAGGTGTTGGCCTCTCATTCAAAGGTCCCGGGTTCGAATCCGGGTAGCGACCGAAAATTTTCTTCTCTAAAATTGTCTCCTTTCCCCTCCTTTCCTGCTCTCTAGCAATGTTCTGTTGTCTGCTTTCATTTCCACTTTCTGCCCCCACCCCATCACCTCCTTTGCCCCCTCCTCTGGGCTCCTGACTCTTTCTGCAGCCTTTCTACTGCTACTCCTTGGCTCCTCCTTACTGCTGTCTTTCTGCCACACCCCTGATCTTCTGGTAGGAAAGATCTACACCTAGCCTTCTCGGACAAGGGCGAAAAATCTCAGAGGGCCCGTGTGCAAGTGCAAGTTGCGCACGTTAAAGATTCCTTGGTGGTCTAAAATCGATAAGAGTAGGCTTCAAAATTTCCTACCAACTGAAAATATTAGCTGTGTCCCGCGCGCTCATATGACCTTATGCAGTTAGCGCCGTAAAACACTTTACAAATACATACAAACATACATACACACACACACACAGACACACACACACACATACACACATACACACATACATACATACAACGACACACACGCACATACGTCCCGTTGTGATGCCATCTTCCCATACAACGGTCTAACAAGTTCATTATCACTTCTTTCAATATGAAAAGTAGCCACTAGGGAGAGTCGGTGACTAAATAGCAATCAGTCACTTATTTGTATGACTGTTCGACCAGCTGTAATAGTCATCAGCACATTAGGCATATTATGCTGTTCTTTAAAGTGCACCGAGACTATTATGGCAGTTTTTAAAAAAACAATATTGAAATGTCCTGATAGTTAGACTGCTTTTACAATGTTTGCTTACAGTTGCATGACAGAGAGCTTATTATAAGAGATCACCATTTCGGACAGTTAGCGGTCCAAATATTCACTATATGAAAATATTTAAGTCCTCTGCGTTTGATAGCGGGGTGCCCAACCATTATACCACATACATTTTCTATTCAAACTGTACTGCTTCAAAAGAACAGATGGTTCCGTTTATTATTGATAATTAATAGATTGGAAAATTGCTCACTGAACTTAGGAGGGTAAATTTTATATTCGAACTCTCGTGTAACATTTACAAGGTAACGGTTGAGTTACTGCGGAGTATTATTTTGCCAAAAGCAAAAAATTAAATACTTGGGTAAAGTCTTAAAATGACTTTCACATTCCTGACTTTGCGTCGGAAAAGATGTCTTAAATGACCGCGTAGTTGACTGTTGAGGTCTAATTACATCCCTTAACATCTCTTTCTCCCTTCTTTTTCCTCTCATTGCCCAACACGTTCGTTTACGGGACAGATTGCCTCATTTTCTCGGCTCACGCAATCGAGGATGGATGTCAACCATAGCTCCCATTTCAAGAACAATAAGGTTATGAAAGAAGAATGCCTGCGGCAAAAGCAATATCATGGCTGTGTGTATTCTTAAAACTAATCATTGGGCGAAGACCTTTTTTGATTGAGCTGCACGGACGAATATTACGGGCAAATGGTGGTCTTAAGGGTAATTCGGAAGTAAGTCTTTCTGGGACCCCAGCAGAGCGAGCAGCGACAAAATGGATAGAGAATTCTGTGAATCTCAAAATGTATTTCCATTTGATTAAACTGCTGTTATGGGCTTTTTTGTCAGTGCATCTATTATTCTGTTTTTGTTTGTTTGTATTTGTGTGACAAAGAAACATAAAAGGGGACCTGATGACAGCTGGGCTGCAGGGAAAAATAGGGTCAAAGAGAAATAAAGGAGAACCTCCAACATCACTGAAGACGTAAAATCCGACACTGGGCTACAACTTCGTGAAATACTATACATCAAAGCAGAGACTTGGGAAGATAGAGGAGTGTTGTGACATGGACGAAAACTGCCATGATGACAAGTGACAACATCATCTTTGCCTTTTCCACCCTGCACCAGGGAACAGGCCACAAACACTTTCCACCGTTCCCTATCCTGGGCTATCCTGTTGATATCATTTTATATCTTCACAATTTTCTCTTAATCAGTCTCTTTAAGTCTTCTTCAGGTTTCCAGTGGTCTTCCCTTTAATCTCTTACCATGTGGGTTCCAATCCAACACGTTGACCGGCAATAGGTGATCTATCATCCTGAAAATCGTTACGGTCTATAAGACTTGTCCCCGAGCGGTTTTATCTGCTTATATTTTGTCATAACAGGATCTACGTAGCATGCTTAGGTTTCAACAACATTAGACCTCAATGATCTACAAGCCCCCCTAACTTTGAAATTGCAGTGCTCAGGTCTTTTAAAAAATATTTTCTGCGCACCGATGCTGTTCTCAAAGCCCTCAAAAGAATTGTTCACATGCAAGCATGTTTATAAAGAAACGTAAAGTTTAAAAAGAATAATAAAATAGTAGCCTACAGACGCAGGAAACAGACAGAAACCTGTTGAATTGAATTGGTATACTGTGCTTTCACAACAATACCGTCGCCATTTAATTACACTAAGTCGGTATCACTGGCTCGTTGGTGATTTGATGCAGGTTGCCCAGGTATTGGAAATATTGGTAGGTGGGCGTAAGGATATTCAAACCTCTTAAAGAAGTGGACGCTGAATATAAAACGTTCGACAAGCACTCAACTACACTGACAAAAACAGTTCAAAGGTGGGGAGAGCTTATCAGGTCATACCAGAAATATAGCCTCAGTTGAACACCTCAGTCCTTGTAAACAAGCAGGATACGTCAACACTGTGATTAGCAACGCTTAGAGGATTGTGCTGTGTGGTGTGACGTTTCCCTCCGACGTCCAGCCCCGCTAACTGCGCTCGACCCTCGCGGTGTTAATTACCGCTCTGATGACGCTATGGGCCAACCCTTTTCCTTGCTACCCCGAGTCCAAACCACTCTCGTAATCAATATTACATAATTATGTTGAAAATTGTGTCAACAGAACGTTTTGATCTGGCGTAGTACGTGATGTAGTGCGTGGAGCATGGAAAAAAAGAGTTGTTTTTTCCAGGACTGGTGAAGTCCTGAATTTTTTCTCCTCCAAAAATCTCATGTCTTACCAAGACTTTTCGTAGGGTATAACAGATTTATTGAAAACGATTTACGCCCCCAAGGACCCATTTTAGATACATCAGTAAGTACATAGTTTCTACCCAGTCAGAAATACGGTGAGACTCGTAAAGTTCTTTCCCTCAAGGGAATTAAACTCGTATTGTTCGCTCGCACGGTGTAACGTCTAACCATCACAGCTGAGTAACTGGAATGTCACCAACTCTGCCTTTTGCCAAAAGTAGACGCCGGTCTCTGTTGGGTCGAGCATGGTGTGGGACATGACTAATGATATGGGTCAGTTGGTGAAAAAAAGGCTCTTTCATTCCGACAAACTGTAACTACAGCTGTTACTTTAGATAAGGGCGTGATCTTGTTCAAAGCAAGGAATTATATCCTAATATTATACAAAACAAGCAGAATGTGCGAATGCCCGCGTGCGCGCTGTGTGTGCGTGCGTGTGTGTGTGTGTGTGTGTGTGTGCGTGTGTGTGTGTATGTGTGTGTGTGTATGTGTGTGTGTGTGTGTGTGTGTGTGTGTGTGTGTGTGTGTGTGTGTGTGTGTGTGTGTGTATGTGTTTAATATATAGTCCGATCCGGACATTAGGGATTGCCTTGTTAGTTAGACAACTTCCTGGGCCTTCAACATATTGTGGTAGGGTGGCCAGTTCCTTAATACATGTACGTGTATATATATATATATATATATATATATATATATATATATATATATATATGTGTGTGTGTGTGTGTGTGTGTGTGTGTGTGTGTGTGTGTGTGTGTGTGTGTGTGTGTGTGTGTGTGTGTGTGTGTGTGTGTATATATATGAGTCAAAGAATGGGAGTGGCAGAGAGGGGGGGGGGAATCACTGGGATTTTCATTGTGGGCGATCAAAGGTTCCAGCAGTCACAAAACGTAAAAGGGCAGGTTGAGTTCTTCCCGAATCTCAGCAACTTTTAACACCATCTGTTTTCAGTCAGGAGAGTGTAAAAATGCCTAAGCAAAATAACAAATCTAATCCTTAGAGAACACAGCATACTTTTAAAGCTCTAGTTTAACAATACCCCCTTTTCCCCTTTGTGATACTCACGTAATGTTGTTCATCTCTGCGCTCAGTTTGAACTTTTGACTCGTGGCCGCCCATTTCATGTCCGTTCCCGATATGAGCCAGCACGACGTCCAGGAGTATTTACTCATGACAGCAATCACCGAGCTAGAGACATAGGCCATCAGAGTCTCTGTGTTCACCATCAGGTGTCTCCCAGTGGAGTTCTGGTGGTCTTGGCAGTCCTTAATATCACGAACCGTGTGGAAAACAATGAGGATAATAAATTAAACTAAAATTGAACAGTGAAATCAATAAAGCTGTACAAGGATTGTACATTGGAGTTAATTAGTTATAATAGGATTGTTTACGGGGGGGGGGGGGGGGGTTGACTTCCTAAAAATAACACCGTCCAATATCTATATTCGTTAAGAAGTCTCTAAAACAGAAGAATGAGCCATACTTTTCATGAGAACAATCTTTGGTTATCCTCATCCAGCTGGCCTTGCAGCTTTAGACATCTTAGAGAACAATAATAAAAGGTAAACATTTTACTGGCAACTTTGGTGCAGCTGTTAGACGCTTCGCTGTCACACGTAGGGGACCCGAGTTCGATTCCCAAGTTGGGAGAATTTTTTATCAAGAATTTCGCCTTTGTTTCTGGGACGTTGTATCCCACTCAGCCCGAGTTGGTCGGAAGCCCATCTTCTAAATGATCTAAATTGTGCCGATGGGGACGTTACACACATACATTAAAATCGATTGAAAATAATGTACATGGCACTAGAAATAAATGTACGTTAGAAGAAAACATATTTTAGTTTTAGTAACGTTTTACGGCGTTCGCAACTGCATAATAAGGTCCTATGAGCGCCAAAGTGAGGATGTCAACAGAGAAGTCTAGACGGTGAATCAAGCTTACTCTGCTCACCTCTCTAGCCTCAACAGTACAAAGTTTGCTTCGACTATCAAGGCACCCCGAAAATGTCAGTTCACAAGAGAGTGACAAACATACAAAAGAAGTAGAGGAAAATGAAAAGGGTGACGGAAGAAAAAGCAGCAGTTTCCCCTTTATTGTTCCGGCACAATATGAGCACGAGATCTATAAATCAGTCCATTTATAATTCTACTGTGCATACAAACATGTTACTCTCCCCCCTTTGGGAATGACCTAAAGACAACTTCAGTCCGTAGCACTGCCCTGGTGGGGCAGGAAATATGTACACAAGAACATTAATAGGTTAGGCGTAACATGTACGGAATAAAGTTCTAAACAAGCCTCAAAATACCGAAATAGTACATTTTTTAAACTTTTTTATTTATAACCTTTCTTCTTATTATACTTTTTCTACCTCTTCCTAACTTTTCCAGTAGCTGGAAGGTGCTTCTCGGAACTTTCTCCAATTAAACACATTGACTCTTGACTTGCCATTCTGCCTGTCTGAATTGTTTTGGTTTTATAAACCACTCACTCAAAAATGTCAAATCTGTCTTTCCGAGTTTTGAAACAAAATAAGGAGACAAAATAATGTCGATTGCCCCTTATTCTAAAGTCTCGGGACAAGCCTCTAATCCTACGTACTCCAAGTTTTGAAACGGTTGTCGTTCAAAAGCCGTGTGGGTGCTTATTTCCTTCGTGGGTGGGACTTTCACTGACATTGCGGACACAGCTTTGACGAGACGAGATTCTTTTTTTTCTCCAGCCCACAGTGTATTCTAGACGTTCCCTTCAGTCGGCATGACGTTGACCAATGACTTTATAAAGATAAGATACAATCGATACTAAGACCAAGAAAGGCAGGAGGGCGGGATATTGGACAGAGAAAGACTTCTCTGACACAGACACATATGACGCAAATGTCCCAAGCAGAGGAAATAGACGGATGAACAGCACGGTCACTCTTTTGTCCTCAGCTCTGTCATTGCCGATGAATTCTCGCTGTGAAATGAAACAAGTCACTTTTGTCATTACCCTAATTGCTTCTCTTTTCTTTTACTTATCTCCAAGGCCAGTCGTTTTGCAGGTGTCTGAAACATTATACAGAGATCCAATCACACCGGAACTTTAGTCTCTTCATCACCATCTCCATCCCACTATATGTACTGTGCTCTCAGTGACATTCTATGACCTTCGCCACCCAATATTCTGCCCTTCCCTCTATATCTCAGAGTCACTCTATCCCCGCTACCACCAAATTTTCAATCATTTGAGTTTTCAGCCTGTCCTGTTTTCGAAAAAATGTCACTCCATACCAGCCTCAATTCCACTTTTCGCCCTATCTACTGTACCTTAGAATGCCACATTTATCCAACTTTTTGCCCTTCCCAATATACCTCAAAGAGCTACTCTATCCCAATCCTAATCCTATTTTCTGTCCTACCCTCTATCGCCATCTCGGTCTCTATTTCCGTTCGTCTTTAACCAGAAGCGGGTGGGGGGGGGGGGGGGGCTCGGATCTAGTCAGTGTTAACAGGATCCAGAATTTTACAAAGATCTTCGAAAACAACTGGAAAATAAGCACGCTGCCAAAACAATGTCTTTTTTGCACATACTTCGAACACATCCCCCCAGGGAACCCCCCCACACAAAACACACACACACACACACACACAACCGACCACCCCGTCACACACACACACACACACACATATATATATATATATATATATATATACATACACACACACATACACACACGCACACACACATACACACACACACACACACATACACAAACACGCTCACACACACATTTACACAACGTTCCCCTCTTCTCACTCCTTTTCCTTTTTGCTGCCCCTTTATTATCAACCTTTTCAACCTCTCCGGCCTAGGTGGCCATTCCAAAATTTTTCGAAATTGCCAATAACCCCTACCAAAAGCACACCCTAGAGCTGTGTAAGGAGTACTCATTATTCAACGTAGAGAGCTTTTTTCTAAAGGTTTTGCAGGAAAGGGAAGCAAACATTAGATGACAAACAAGTTTGATCTGTTGCCTCATTAAGAAAACACGTCATAAAGTATTCAGCGGTTTCCTCGCAAGGGGTGTTGCTATTCGTCTCGGTACCATAATATGATCATTTAACCTCTCCAATGCCCTTTTATTACATGACAAGCTTAGCTTTGGAGGGATTACATCCACGTTGTTGGCGAATTTAGAAATCTGAAACAGAGCATTCCAGAGGACACTTTTTTCTTCCTTACTAAAGGCAATTCGAGAGGGGCCGAAGAGATAATGTCGATGGCTGGGAAGGATGGAGTGCTGTTCAGCACTATAAGCCGCATCATGTTGAAAGAAGGGTGGATGTGTTAGGCGTAAAGAGAGGCAGGGGGCCATCTCAGCATCATTACTGAGTTCTTCCAGGTTAACAAGGTGTAGTAATGGGAACTACAAGAGGAATGAATGGGAACTACAAGAGGAATGAGAGTTCATAAAACGAAAATGGATGGCATTTTCTAAAACTTGGTTTATGTCGACCTGACACCTCGATCTGCCGGATGACTGTGAGTATTGACCTATATCTATCTATCTATCTATCTATCTATCTATCTATCTATCTATCTATCTATCTATCTGTCGGTCTGTCCGTCTGTCCGTCTGTCTGTCTTTGAAATTCTCAAAGTGTCTATGGTGGCGTCAGTAGTGTAGTCCATTGGTTAGACTACCGAACCCGTAATCTTGAGATTACGGGTTTGAGGGTTCGAGCTTCAGCGTTGCGTCTTTGGAAAGGCACTTAACACGAATGTCCTATTTGCCTCTGTTCTTTCGGAGACGGACGTTAAAATCGTAGGTCCCTCCCCTTAAATAACCTAATAGTGTTGATAGGGTTGTTAAACCCGTACAATTTCACCACTTTTTCACCAAAATGTATGTGATGTGCTCAAGTGTTTCTTTCGTCACATTGTCTAAATGTTCTGGCTTGTAGGGTCCTCACATTCCATGTTCCGATTTGTTTTCAAACATTTCCTCCCATGCTTTGGGTGGCTGCCTTGTTACTGCAGCCCACTGTGCGGAATTCGATAGCCACTGTCATAACAAGCCCTCCTCAATATTGTTATGCTCGTTTCTTTGTGGTTTCTTTTTACAACAACCGTCGACCCAGAACAGGGCCCCGGGATTCTGCATGATTATTTCTCTAGCTTTTAATCTGCGGTCTTTGTATTTCTTTAAGATCATGCATAGTCAGTTCCCTACCTTTTCCACGTTGAAACATTGAAATATCGGGCTTTGCCTCTTCCTTCTTCTTCTTCTCCCTCCCCCACCTTCATGACAATTTTTTTTTTTTAATTATCTGAAACTAACAATGGCTGTAAGATGCAGTAGCATTCAGATCGCAACACAAAATATATACAATCTCGATGAGTTGTCAAAGTTCTCCAGGTTTCACCTGGCTACTTCTACTTCTGTATGCAAATTGTTGGAAATTGCGGCGTAAATGACCAGGGAGAGGAGTCCAATCAGGTTTCTACAACACCAATGACACTCTCGCTCTCTCTCTCTCTCTCTCTCTCTCTCTCTCACACACACACACACACACACACACACACACACACACACACACACACACACACACACTCACTCACTCACTCACTCACAAAAGTACACAAACAAAAATAGAATACGAAGAGGTAAAAAAGGAGGAGTACAGAGGGCTGGGAGAAAGAGAGAGAGAGACAGAGAGAGAGAGAGAGACAGAGAGACAGAGAGACAGAGAGAGAGAGAGAGAGAGAGAGAGAGAGAGAGAGAGAGAGAGAGAGAGAGAGAGAGAGAGAGAGAGAGAGAACAGCATTGCGACACAGCAAAAGAAAGGGCCATGTCATCAATAAATGTAAGTGAGGAAATCGTGCACGCATAAGATAAGCTGCTGCAAGGACAGACAACCATTACACGCTGTCAACAAACTATGATGAGACGGTGGTTCGGTACAAGAGCTATCTTTCCACTTGAGTGGAGAGTGAACTTGCGTCTGTGGAAGTTGCAACATAAAAGTAGAATGAGAGTGAGGAGAGCGAGGAGAACGAGACAGACCGATTGACAAGCTTAATTCATTTTACAAACTAATTGGAAGAATAACTAAACTTAAACTCTCTCTCTCTCTCTTTCCCTTTCTCTCTCTCTCTCTCTCTCTCTCTCTCTCTCTCTCTCTCTCTCTCCTCTCTCGCTCTCGCTCTCGCTCTCGCTCTCGCTCTCTCTCTCTTTCGCTCTCTCGCTCGCTCGCTCTCTCGTCCGTTCTCCCTCCACCCTCTCTCTATCGCTTTCTCCTGTTCGTTTTGAGCCTTCACTCACTCACTCACTCACTCACTTCTATTTCTTTAAAAAGTCTAATGAAAAAATGAAACAAACAAATACAGTGTGCAAGAACATGGAGCAAAACAATAAAAAGGGAAGAGAAGCAACAAAATGCAAATAAGAGAAAGGAAAAGAGAAGGGACAAAAAAAACAAAAACGAACAATATACATTATTGATAAGTGGGCAGAGAGACAGACGGAAATAGAGATGTGATAAAAGGGCTGGTTGCTAGACGTGAGCAATCAGTAGATGTGACAAAGAAAAAGTGTACTTTCAAAATAGAGTGGTCACAATTGACAAGAAATATGCACGGCGAAGTAAGCTACAGTTGGAGGGACAGCGCAACTAAAAGCGTGTGTTACGAACTGATAATTTCGACTAAATGTACTCTCACATTACACCTGTTTAAAATGCTATCTATGTACCTTGGCATTGTTTTAGGACGATTCTTGTCTTTGATCAGCGCACATCTGCATACAGCTAGAGTTGGTATTAAACTCACTTTCTTAGGGCGGTCTTATGAGCCAACTAACCTACTAATATTTGGGAATATTTTTGCCCCTCAGCCTCTTTCCACTTTCTCTGTTTTCGAGTAATTTAATTAACAAAAACAAAATAAAACACTATCGCTGCAAACGAGTTTAAGGCATGGTTACCTGGAGCCAGTCGTTCAGCTGGAAGCCTTAACAATTGCTCAGGCCAGGGCCAACATGGATCGCAGAGCATTTGTGTCACGACGCAGTGGAATCAGCCGTTCGTCAGTTTTCGCGCATATGGAGTTATTGATATCATCTTAAAGCGTGTTACATTTTCTTGGTTTTGATGGAAAAAAATAAACATTTACCTGGAACAGAATTTACGATAGAAAGAGGGGGGTGTCGCGCGGTGTCAGAAATAAAATTTGCGACAAAAAGGCAGATTTCCAATGCTTGAGTGTCCTTGGAATCGGCAAATTACTTGTTCGAGCCTTTGAGCTGCGTTTTTCAGTGAAAATCCATACATAAATGTTTTTATAAAACATTAAAGGAGTTGAGCCCAAAATTACTCTTTTTTAAATTACCAAACGGGTGGTAAGATGACAATTTCTTAGAATTCATTATTTGACGAGCGCCTGATTTCACCACGATGCCCCACAATTTTAAAAGGTTTATTGTGCTTTTTTTTCGAATCTAGTGGGTGCCTGACGGGCGATCTGGTGTGGATTGCTCCTTCCCTCTAGTCAAAGATCTATCGTTCTCATTTCTCCCCCTTTTTTTTCTTTGTATGATTCTCTAGAGGTAACACATCTAACCTTCGCACTTATATGATCTATTTGGGTTGCTAGTGCCATAAATCTCCAAGACCAAACCTAGACGTTGTTGTCTCTCAACAGCTAAGCTAATTCTTAATTCGAAAGCAAATGTTCAAATGGAAAACAAAAATTCACTATTTTTTCTTCTTTTTGGAACCCTAGTCTAAAAGACCGATATTTAAAACGTATTATGTGTGGTCTCTGACAGCATAATTGCCCCATGACTGGTTTTCACTTTGAAAAATAATAAATTTAAACCTTTTTTATATATTTGAGTTGTAAACCAATATATTGCCAAGAAGTCTGATATAAAGAAAGCCTTTTTGTGGCAACAAAGATGACAGATTGAAGACACACTGGCAATGAATCAGGAGAAATACAGGTTATCAAAATAAACGAGCGGTTTGCTAGAGCTCACTTTCTGAAGTGGGTGGTTGGCGTCTGCTCTGGTGTGGTTTGCTCCTACTTTCCTATCAACCATCTATTGTCCTTAGCTATCCTCCTTGTGTGTGTTTGTTACACTCTTCTTGCAATGCCTCTGATCGTCGGTATATATACGAGTATTACCTTATTGTGTTGCAAATGCCGAAAAACTCTCTTCTACTAAAACTAAACTTTCTCTTCACCCAGATAATGTCGCTTAAAATAGTTAAACAAGTCCAGACCAGACCATCTAAAGAACAATAATTATTATACGTATTAGTTAAAGCTGTAGCTTCTAACCCGCTCTATCTCCACACCCCACCTAACCTGCTAATGGAACCAGGAATATTGTTTCCCAAAGCACAGTAACCCTCTCTCTTTAAGAAATAACCGGAGGTGTTTAGGTTTCATTAGTCAGTGTGCTTCTCTATGGTGTGCTTTGACTGTAACGTGTACAACACTAAGATTTGAAGACTGCACTATGCAATATCCGTGCACCCATGAAATGAGAGATGGTTCGGCTTTTCATCGATAGTTCAAGTATCTATGTATTGTACAGAGAATCATATTCGTGATCTAACGTTCAAACAGTATCTTACAGCTAAGTTGGATTCTTCACACGATGGGTAATGCCCACATGCTCATGATTTGTCTCTGCACACAATTACTACTGTACGATCTGACTGCATTGACCCCAAATTATTTCTTAGAGTTACAGAAAAGAGAGCATTTTTGCAGACGACCCATTCCCTGTTATCAAATAGATTGGTGACAGAGGGGTAAAACGAAACAAAAAGGACTAACAGCATCGTCATTGAAATAACAGTCTACAGTAAAAATGGAAATAGAATGCAAGTTAAAATTCTTCCACCATATGAGGTCGTGTATTCTAAATATATGAACCACTCACTTCTCTAGGGAAAAAATCAACACAACATAATATTTTTAGACAAAATGTAATGGTACTCATTCGTGACTCTTCATTTTGCTAACGAGTTACAAAAATGAAATCATAAAAGAAGTCCTAGGTTTAGTAAGGAAGCCCTAAAATTGTTTGCAATTCTTTGAAACAGACCAGACTTGCTTTATGAACTCTATTGATTTGTTAATCGAATTTCGGCGACGTAGCCTCCAGAGACGTATCGTGTTTCAGTCCCAAACAAGATTACAAAACAAGATTACAAAAACTTGAGGGAGGCGAGACAAAATAAATAGGACGTACGCGGTAGAAATAAGCCTCCCCGAGGGACAAAAGACTGTGCAAGTCTATAAATGTTATTCTTAGCGTTACAAATCTGGAGAAAGACTTGCCCTGAGAACCGGATAAGAATAATTTATTTTTGCGTCCTCCAGCCTTCGTATAATTTTCCTTCTCCTTCTTTCCCACACCCACCTTCTTCTTCTTCTTCTTCTTCTTCTTCTTCTTCTTCTTCTTCTTCTTCTTCTTGCTACCGTGCCAGTCTCAGAGGTCAAAACTTGCAAATGCATGGGATTTATGCTTTCTCTGGTTTCATTCTCGTATGTTCCAGACAGCGTTCTCTGCGCCGGGACTCCTAGCGAGGGAGTGAGATCCTTGGCTTAATGTTACCTATTCAGCATCTGATATTTCTAGTATTCGCTTTCTATTCTTGCGGTTAGCCTCTAAATAGCTTGCTCCTCTCCCGCCTTCCCTCATAAAAGTACGTTTGTATTGGATTTTTATCCAATGTTTGGGCCTCCACAAAAGGGACTTTTGAACTGGCAGAGCTTCTTTTTACTACATTTCTTTAAAGTAAAGTCATTTTGCCGCGCTCCAGAGCCACTTTTATTGAACTGTTTAGCCTCACTGCCCTTTGTGGTGAGGATACTAATTTGAATTTTTTTTTTAAACCATACATTTCGCCATTCTACCTCCGACCTTCACTCTTTCCTCATGCAAATCTCTTACCCCAAGGACAATTAATGTCCTACAGCTTCGATGGTGCTCATCAATGGCGACGGAAAAGAAAACGTTTAGCAAACCAAACCGAAAGGGGGAGGGGGAATTCTGCACAGTTTTATCACTTCAGATGAGTACATCTTTTCATTTAGGAAATTTATGTTTGTGGTTTCCATAATAACCAAACCATCGTCTTTGGAAATACCGTTAGAGGTAGCGGCACCCCTTCATATTTAATCCAGTTTTTAGTTTTAAGATTCATATCTAACACAAAAAATGGTATAGGCTTAACGCCCCTATCAACACTATTAGGTTATTTAAAGAGTCGGGATCTCTGAATCTAGCGTCCATCTCCGAAAGGACCGAGCCAAAAGGGAAATTCGTGTAAAGTGTCTTTACCAAGGACACAACGTTGGACCGAGCTGACGCTCAAACCCCCGAGCCCGCAATCTCATATCTGACACATCATTATTCTAAAATAGCAAAGTTTGGTAAAAAAAAAAAAAAATTTTAAATAAAAATACAATAAGAGAGATCGTTTAGAAATAGTTTCTACTACTGGGCAAACATAAACATAATTTGTTGTCTTTTTATTTATCGAGTTATACAATATTCTACCACAATATACTTGTGACAGCTATTTTTCCTTTGACTCGCTCTTTGCAATAAGTAAAAGCATTTTAGAGCATGGTGTGATTATGTTCTCAGAATTAAACATTAAAGTGTTCCGCAATCAAACATTAACAGCAACTGACATTCTCATACTATATATATATGATTTATATTTTGTAAGCAGTTCTCTTGGATTCACCATTCCTAAACTCGTGTGTATGCTTTATAAACAGTCTTATAAACTATTTAAAACATCTTTAAAACTCAAGAAACCTTACGTTTATTTGTTTAAAGTAAATACTCACAAAGGTCATGTAGGGTATGTTGTAGGCCGTGGACATGAGGCCGGCTGAGTTACAATAGGCGTCAGGGCCGATGAAGGCGTCCACTGTGCGGTTACAGTACAGTTCTGCCATTTCCCTCATCGCCACAGCCTCCAGGTTCTTCGTGTCCCGGAATATCCGTGTGAAAGTCACAGGGATAGACTTGTTCCGCGCCTCATCGTTGAGATGATCCACGGCCAAGAAAAAGGCACCTCCGAAGAGTTTCCCTTTTCCATGATTCTCCAAGTTCGTGAGGAAGGCGAGGTTGATATCTATCGGGGTCATGAGAGATAGATTGACGGGTGTGGCAGAATTATTGTAAGGATGACGTTGATTAGTTCTGCACGCCATTCCTGTGTTTTCATACATTTCCGTTGCAGTTGCGCAAGTGGTGACGATGGAGAGAGTGAAAAAGAAAAGCAGCCCATTTGAAGAAGAGGTCCAGAAAGTACGACAGTGTACTTTCATGTCTCTGATATGTTTCCTCCAAAACGTCGAAGCTAAAGAAAACATATTTGCCGAATACACTTGCTTTGTCCTGCCAAGGCGTAACATGCCCATGTTGAATCGTCACATTAATGTTGTTTTGATCGAGGCCGATTTTGATGCACTCCACAGCGATGGGTATTTGTTGTATACAGTAAATTCCCACAAGTCCTCACACAGGACCATGACAGCATAACCATCGCGTTATAAATTCCCTGCATGCGCAACCCCGACCAAAGCAAGCAGAGACGAGAAATGTATCGGTTCTACTCTCAAGTGAGATTTCTCCATCGGCATGCAATCTGTAATGCTTCTGTACCTCCGATTTTGTTTTCAAATTCTTTAATCGATACGCCGATTCCTGATCAATGCAGATATTGCCAATGCCCGGGTAAGCATAAGAAAAATCTGTGGAAGAACGAAGACAAAACAACGTTAGAAGAAATAATATTTTTAATTTTGCAATGATACATAATAAAGCATATTATCCTCATTGAATGGAGTAATAATGGCACGCCAATTTGTGGCACGGGTGGTCTACAAAAAAGTAATGTTGAAAGGGTTTTTTCCGTATCGCTTCACTAACATATAATTATCATCATTAAACGTATTGTGTTACGACACCAAATGCTTAGGCTGAATATCCCAGTTCCATCTACATGACTTAAAACTTCCAAACGTTTAGCTTTAGCCGAGGCTGATCGTGGCAGCAGGAGAAATCTACACACAACGAGCCTTTATATGTTATCCACTTTTAAGCTTCACGATTAGCCCCTTAAGCGACGAGGACAAGACTGATTAAAAACAATCATGGATTCCGATGATGCCTACAGTTCTCTTTTTTCTTTTTCCAAAGGGGGGGTGGAGGACGTTGGTATAAAAGATCTAACTGTCATACCAGTTTTTGTTTCGTGTGTACATTGTTTAAACGAGAGACGCTAATGTAATCGATTCGCTTCATGACGCACAGACATTGCCTTACCACCTCTGTTGTTGGCGGTTGTTGTCTTGTGGTTAGGCTTCCACACTCATAATAATGAGATTGTGGATTCAACGGTTCGAGGCTCAGCTCGGTACAAAATTGTTTCCTTGATTTTAGTAACAGTTTTACGGCACTTGCAACACAATAAGGTAACATAAGTGCTAAAGATCAGAGGCGTTCCAAGACAATAACAAACACGAAAAGAAGGAGGAGAGATCAGGACGATAGGTGTTTAATGGGAAAGAAGGAGCAAATCACACCGCAGCACCTGCCAACCACCTACTGAAGGCTAGATTTTATCGGATGTTAAATTCGGAGGTCCTGCCTCTTAAACAACCTTACAGTGACGCAAGGGGCTTTAAACCTATTCAATTTTGCATCATCCCTGCCCCCAGTTTAATACCCCACCAGCCACACTATAATTATCTCACAAGAAAGATGACACCGAACCAGAAGTACACGTGGCATACTATTGTCCACAATCATAATGAATAAGAACGTGTCTCCAACAATGTCCCGGAAGTCTAAATAGCCTTTCCATGTAAGCAATTCTCGCATAACGTGAGTCGTGAATCGAGTAAACAAATGTCTTGTTCGCCCTTTATAAAATGCAATGCACTACAAGCCAATCTCACTCTGAAGCAAACGTAACTGCAGTATCTCCAAGAATAAAAATTAACGAGTCGTGCACAATCTTATGGAAACAAACAGAAAAACCATCGCGCTTGGCCGACAGCCTTAACGATCACGCAAACGCCAGATTAGCCCAATTTAAAATCCCAATCAATAAAGGCAATAAGGACGATCCACATTACAGGTCATCGGTTCAGAATGATCGCCGATGTTGTAACATGGTGTAGGCGTTTGTCTCCACAGAATCACCATTATTCTGCAGGGAACAACGACAACCGACAACTATCTTGTAATCGATATAACTACTGAATACTAAGAAAGAAGCAATTATCAGTCAACGACTCTTATGTGCATGGGAGGTTGTATTGTTTTGGCTTCCCAGGAGGGTATATGAGTTACAGATCTTACGCCAATACCAGTTTGTGTTTTTCATGCACATTGTTGATTAAAACTAGAGACAATAGTGCAATCGATTGAACCCCCGAATACCAAGAAGTACGTTAATTATCTGTGAACGGAACCTACGTATGATGTTTACACGTGCTGTTTTCAGTTATTGTTCCAGACAGAAGGAAAACACTTGCGTCTGCCATCCTGCGCATCTATCCGGGAACTGGGATAAAGATTCCGCAAACAATAAAGTGTGTTCACCAAGTGATACTATTGATGTCACATGGGTCAATGTCGGTATTCTAATGTCTTTCTACATCTGAGTCACACAAAGGTCTCTTAGCTACAAAACTACAATAGGCTTAAATGTGAATTTTCCAAGATCAAAACTGGTTATCATTTCCTTCAGACTTCGGTTATTTTACCCGTTCTCCATGTCCCAATTGTTAACTCCCTAAATAATCTGCTTTGTATTCAATAGCACGAGGCAAGAATCCGCTTGGATTTACGTTTCCCTTTGTAGCAGCAATGCAGACGTCATCAAGTCATCTCTTATTACACAACGTAATTTTGAGGGTTTTTACGGTTATGTCAAAGGACACACCACACCTGGAAAAAAATCTGCTATATTACATTTTAGAGATGGAAGTCTGAATCTTTAAATTATAATTGCTCTGCCAAGCAAAATAATTCTTTACCGTATTTGGGACGGATTATTTGAATTAATATCAAGACAAAACTGACCTCGCGTCACCATAAAGCACATGACGCAAATATTGTGATGAGAGAGTTGCAACTCGCTTACAAAGTTTATTTTGCACTGCTTTGCACTGCTAGGGTATTTCTTGCAGATACGTAATTTCTTGCATGACACAGGAGAGCAAAATTTCAAAATGACATATTTATTTAGAGTACCTGTATAAAGATCATTCTAACGATAACACAAACTCTGTTGATTTTTAGTACCTTAGGCACAAATCAAGCATGATAATAATGGGGAATAATTGATTAATTGATTGATTGATTGTTCAATCGATTCTGAAGCTCATAAAATTATTCATCTATATCGTTGTTGTTGCTATGGTGGTGGTGTTGGCGGCGGCAGTGATGGTGGTGATGTCCAGTGCATATTATATATCATGTACTTTGTATAGCATACTGAAAAGTTCTCCTTCCGTGTCCAGATAACAGGGATAGAAGTAGGAGCGCCTGACGCAGGAAGCGATTCTTCGCTCGTTATCCCGTCTCACCGGGCACAAGACAGAAATAAAACCTCGTGATAGAAATTAACTTAAGCAAGACGTACACTGGGAACACTGATAGAGTCGATTAATACTCTACATAATCTAAGTGCTGAGTCCATAGAAATGCTGCGTACACTTATGTTAATTGGGGCGTAAAATCAGCTCACGCATTATTAATACGGTTTCTGCTCTATAGCCAACAACCACTGATGTTTTCACTGTGAGTACATGGAGATTTGGGGGGAGGGTGAGGGAGTGGCCGGAGGGGGTGGAAATAGAATTACGTCATTGGTGTTATGAAACAAAAAAACAGCAAAAGGGGGTGACAAAGGAGGGTTTCAGCATCTTTTTTGGTGCGCTCTTGCATCGCACTCCCGTTAACAACAATGCACACTTTCATTGACTGGTGGAGTGAGTGATTGATTGATTGATCAATCGATTCAGCTACTCTGTAGGTACATGCATTCATTCTGTTGTTTCTTTAAGTTGTTTTATTGTTGCTGTTTTTGTTGTGGCTGTTTGTGGTGTTGTAGTTGTTGTTGTTGTTGCTGTTGTTGATATCAATGTTGTTGTGCATGTCTTGTTTGGTTGTAGTACTTGGTGAGCTACCAATAAGCTTAGTATGGCCACATTTCACTAGACTGATAGTAACAACAAAACAAGTAGGAAATAGATGGGTAGACCAGACAAGAGCGCCATCAACTATGTACTAACAGTCAACGCCACGCTTATCTGTCCCTGGTCACTATATCTTGCCTGGATACACCCACGCCGTAGGTGATTTCCTCCTCCTCGATCGGATTCATATAACTACCTCTTTTTTTTCGTTTGGTCTCCGGTGCCGTGTCTGATATAGGGCAATCGTGTCTCTAGCATTCTTAAAACGTATACACATTATGTACAAAATGTCTCCATATTCTTCTTTTTATGGTCATACTTGATTAACTAACACATAAGCTACCCTACTGACTCATGTGTTTGTTTGTTTTTTGTAAAGTGTTTAACGGCGCTCGCAACTGCATAAGGTCATATGAGCGCGCGGGACACACTTAATATTTTCAGTTGGTAGGAAATTTTGAATTTTGCCCGGGTGGCGGCCGAAGTCTACTCTTATCGATTTTAGACCACCAAGGGATCTTTAACGTGCGCAACTTGCACACGGGCCGTCCGAGATTTTTCACCCTTGTCCGAAAAGGCTAGGTGTAGATCTTTCCTACCAGAAGATCAGGGGTGTGGCAGAAAGACAGCAGTAAGGAGGAGCCAAGGAGTAGCAGTAGAAAGGCTGCAGAAAGAGTCAGGAGCCCAGAGGAGGGGGCAAAGGAGGTGAGGGGGTGGGGGCAGAAAGTGGAAATAAAAGCAGACAACAGAACATTGCTAGAGAGCAGGAAAGGAGGTGAAAGGAGACCATTTTAGAGAGGAAAAATTTTTCGGAAGCTACCCGGATTCGAACCCACGACCTTTGAATGAGAGGCCAACACCTTAACCTCTAGGCCACGAGAGCCCCCTAAGAAGAAGCGAAAGAGTAGCAGTAGAAAAGCTGCAGAAAGAATCAGGAGCCCAGAGGAAGGGGCAAAGGAGGTGAGGGGGTGGGGGCAGAAAGAGGAGACGAAATCAGACGACAGAACATTGCTAGAGAGCAGGAAATGAGGTGAAAGGAAACAAATTTAGAGAAGAAAATCTTTCGGTCGCTACCCGGATTCGAACCCGGGACCTTTTGAATGACAGGCCAACACCTTAACCTCTTGGCCACGAGAGCCCCCACTCAGTTGTTTATGAGAATATGGAGTCACATAACCTGTCAAAGAAAAGACTTATCCAGAGGCCGGCATGGTGTCTGTCTCGCCTTGCTATCCCCACCCTTGTCTTCCACACACGAATTCTCTTTAAAAGCTGCTGCAGCCACGAAAAATGTGTCAAAGTCAATTTGTTTTTCACGCTAGAAAATGTTCTCTTCTAATCATCTATGCTGTATAATATGCATGACTTTCAAGAGTGTCGTCCGAGAAGGAAATTCATATCCTATGGGCATTCATGATAATGCATATCAATTGGGCGGCGTGTCCACATTTCTGTGCCATTAATCTCTCTCTCTCTCTCTCTCTCTCTCTCTCTCTCTCTCTCTCTCTCTCTCTCTCTCTCTCTCTCTCTCTCTCTCTCTCTCTCTCTCTCGCGCGCGCGCATACATAAATAATGCATACATACATACATACATACATACATACATACATACATACATACATACATACATACATACATACATACATACATACATACATACATACATACATACATACATACATACATACATACATACATACGTACATACATATATACACTCGCATATATGCACATATACACACACGCACACAAACGCACACACGCAAGCGTACATAATTACACATAGACAAATATTACTAACATGTATGTAGTACACACACCAAGCACACGCCACCACCACGTTTTTAAATACACGCAAGAAGTAAGCCACTGTGACATGAAAAGTAACGCCAAGACTGCCAAAAGAGTCACGATTCTTCAATGCAGGCCACATTCTCTAACCAGACGTCTTAGAAATGCCTTTGATCTGAAAGAAGCAACGGCACATTTAAAACTTTGATGCCAATTTTTCGGGCTTGTGTAGTTCAAAGGGAACTCACCGCACCATGGGTCAGGATCAACATCAGGTACCAGCCAAATGCCAAAGATAAAACCAGGAAGGGACCGCATGGGGGATAAAAGCGTAACATCAGAGCTCTTTTGGTGTGTTGGATGCATTAGTGCCAAACTCCAGCCCACCTTGAGTCGCGCCTGGTCTTGTTTTACTTTTGTTTTTCGTTTTCTGTTCTGTCAGAGTGCTGCGTCCTTTTGGAATTTATTCTTTGGAGGGTTTTGTGGGCTTGTGTGGGTGTGGGGGGGGGGTCTGTGTATGCATATATATATATGTGTGTGTGTGTGTGTGTGTGTGTGTGTGTGTGTGTGTGTGTGTGTGTGTGTGTGTGTGTAAGTGTGCAGGGGGGTGGGGTCAGGGCATGTGGTTTTGTTTGGTGTTTTTTTTTGGTTTTAACGGGGAGTTGGGGGGTGGGAATCTGGAAATCCTTTCATTCCTGTATTATCGCACTTGCTGCTCGTCCATTTCACTAATCTAGCATTTGAGTTTAATTTTCAAGCTTCAACACTCTGCAACGACGTATAGATCTATCGCAAAATTATGTTGATAGAGGTAACTTAATCTAAATCACCAAAATTTCTTGTACTCTGTTTTACAGTGAAAAATAAAGGTTTCGAAACAGAATGAAATCAAAATTAGAACAGCACCTAAACAACCAGAAAATTTTACAAATAGGGGCGTGTGTTCAACTATCCGAAGATTGATTGTTTTAACCCTAAACGTGTGTAATTCAAGAAAAAAAAGTACAGGATAAGATGTAAATTATGGAATCACCGACAAGGGACGTGCCAGCGTCAGTTTCGGTTTTGGTGGAGACACGCTCTAACATAACACATTGATTTTTTTTTAAGGTAGGAAAAGCATCTAATGAAATGACATTACGCTATATAAGCACAAAAAATAGAAAAACAACACACCAGAAAAATAGCAAGAAAACACACCAATAAATAAATTACAAAACAGAGGGAAAAAAGAGAAACAGCATTATATTATAGTATGTAATGTACGTATAGTCTTCACATGAAAATAACAAATCAACGTGGTGTCAACAAAGTGAGAAAGCGGCGAAGTGAAGCGGAAGTGAAACTACATAATTTAAACTTTTTTTCTAAAAGTAAAGAGATTCGGTTTGTTTGTTTTTTTTCGATTCTTTATTCCCCGGCGGCGTCTTTTTATTGTTGGTTTGGGCTTTTTTTTTAATGCAAAGACCGCTGACCAAAAAATGCCAAAAATCGCAGGGGCAAGCCGCGACAAAAGCAGATGCTAGACTAATCAGTATTTTTCTGAAGGCCAATTAAGTAATTGCGTTTGCCTTATGTCTTCAAGAAGACCAAACACTTAAAAGAACCGCTACTCTCGAGACAGCACACAAGTACAAGCATAAATATAATAATAACAGAACCGGGTCTTCACTACTTAAGTAACAACGAACCGAACAGTGTCATGGGCAGCTGAAGTAAAGTATCTCTCTCTCTCTCTCTCTCTCTCT
>NW_004797376.1:136485-138096 GCF_000002075.1 Aplysia californica
TCTCTCGTTCTCTTTCATCTCTCTATCCCTCCTTCCCTCCCACCCACCCTTCCCCTATCTCTACGACCTGTCTTCGCTATTCCTTTATCTTTCTCATCGTCAATCCGCAAATGGATTACTTCTACACTTAGACCTATTCCTTTCAAAACACAGACCTCAACAACAGTTTCCATCTCGTTCTTGCCAGATTCTCAGGCACGGTACCGTAGTCTTTCACACTTCAGATTTGAGACAAAGGTAAGCAGTTAGTAGACCTAGACATAGCTAGTTTTCTCTCTTCTTCCCAAGTCCAATCAGGTAATTTTCATTCAGTCTGGTCAAGGGTTTTTTTCCAAGATTGTTTCTTTACTTGAATGTGCGATATAAAAGCTTTTCTAGGCACCACAGAGTGAACAGTAGAGCGAGTGAAAGAAAATTTAGGTGTTACGAGTTCCGTATGTGCTTGATGGAAGTTGAGAGTTCTATTACGTTCGCATGAGTGTGTGTGTATGTGTGTGTGTGTGTGTGTGTGTGTGTGTGTGTGTGTGTGTGTGTGTGTGTGTGCGCGCGCGCGCACTCGCGTGCGGGACGGAGGTGAGAGAAAAGGGGGTCAGGAGGAACAAGGAGCGGGGAGGAGATCAAATTAAGGATGGCAGCTGTGTTATACATTTCGCTTTTGGAATTGATATTCTCTTAACCAGCTTCCGAAAGAAAATTAATGAAACAAGAATATAACTGTTAATTGTTCGTCTGACGAAGAACAAAAAACAAAAAACAAAGAAACAACAGTGTATAACAACGTTTCATTAGAAGGCTGGATATTTCCCAGAGTGAAGGTTGTTAAGAGATAAACCCCACACTATAATGGCCACAGTGTTCTTCGGTGACAACCCTGCACGCCCACACGCTAATTGATTGATCTCTCCCCCCCCCTCCTCCTCCCCCTTCTTTGTGTACCTGTGCCGAGCGAGCAAGCGCATGCAATCAGCTCAAGACATAATTTACTCACAAACGACTTGGTCATTCTCAAAACGTGTAAGTTTGGCGAGTACGAATAGCTTGCGTAAGTGTGTAATGTGTTTAACGCCCATGCTAACATTATTGGGTTATTGAAGAGGAAGGACCTCTGAATTTTACATTGAGTCCAGTTGCTTTGATATACTTTGATTGAGAGCTCTAAAAATCACCCGAAAAAGACCCAAGTTTAAAAGCGCTCAGTCTGGGATAGCCTTCGTTCGAATCCCAGACTGGACGTTCTTGAACTCAGATGCTTTTCGTTAGAGTTGCAAACTATCATTCCTGGTACTTAAAGCTTGATGAGCGTCATGAATACGACGGAGAATCCTCTTCCGAGGCCAGCAGGTGAACATGTTTAAATGGTATGGGTTTAACGCCCCTATCAACGAAGCCAACAGGGTTGACATTTAAAAAAAAAATATTTTAAAAAATAACACGAAATTGTAAACATTCCTTATATAAGTGTTTAAAGCATGACACCGATGATATGTAGATATAGCTTCCAGTCTGTTTGGGCCTGTGTCTTTGTTCGTCGATATGTGTATGTAAAGGAGTATGAAAAGAGAAAGGAAAAGAGAGAGTGAGACAGACAGATAGAGTTCACAATCCGAATTC
>NW_004797376.1:138196-139918 GCF_000002075.1 Aplysia californica
GAGAGAGAGAGAGAGAGAGAGAGAGAGAGAAGGGGGAAGAGAGTTACTGTTGAATGTGCACGAACAAACTTAAGCTTGCATTTGCTTTCATAGCAATTTGCAGCTTACAATAATAATATGGTAATTACGTGCATGATTGCATCTTTTTGCATACCATTAATTTCATCAATTAAGTTGTGTGGTTAATTGAATATGGTCACGTTATACCATGAGTTTTGATTTCAATAGCATTATTGCTTTTGTTTTGTTTTTGTCTCTTTTGTAAGGGGGGGGCTTTACTTTATTCATATTTTTACATTTCACTTTCCTTACAATGGGGAGATTAAGGGTCGAAGAGAAATTAATATATCTGCTCCTATATTTATGTAAGTGCGAGTGTGCATATGTATATGGGTGCATGTGTGCATGTATGTGAGTGTTGAGAGGAGATCAGTGTTGGGGCTCATCTTATCAGTAATACTTGTAAAATATGTATTGTAAAATACAGATTACAAGGAAACCCTGAGAAAACATATTATCACAACTGAAAGAGCTGCGGAGCTGGCCTACCATAGTAAACTGCATCTCCCCTCGACGCATAACAGCAACAGATGATGAAAACGTACTAATAAAAGTAAGTAAATTATCTGTGGTTCGATTGGTAACGAGGTAGTCGATTGACTTCTTTGGTTTGAGTACAGACAAATTAGCTCTTTTATTTAGACTCACGAGAATATCTTCCTGGTTAGTGACAGGGTCATTTTTTCACGTTAATCTCCTTTAATCTCCGGTGTTCTGTTTGTATGTGTTGCCTCTTGAGAGGGAGGGATCAGTGTGACGAAAGGAGATTATAGCCTTCGGGTGCATAAAACAAGAGAAACCTCTTGTTGACCCCCTATACCCAATATACATTGCCAATCGGATCTATCTGATTCAGTTGGGGCTAACCAAGTTTGTTTGGTTTTTTTCGTCGTGGAAGGAGTAAAAGCTACTATTTTTTGGCCCAATGAACGACCGAATTCAATATAATTCGACAAAGACCTGCAAATTCAAACATGCTGCAAGTCGAATCGGTCGTATTGTAACTTTTGTTCCTCCGTGAAGGAAAATCTGGCTGACCCCGACTGATAAAAATGATTTATATTGGGAGTGTGCACTGGGCATTGTCGTCTTGGTGCGCTATTGTCAATCAGAAGAGAAAACCAAATATCTGCTGGATGCCTACAAATTAGCCTTTACTCTGTTTGAGTGAAAGTGAAAGTTGAACGCAAAAGTAAAATAAACCAGAGAGGAGGCAAGATATGGACAGTTGAAAAACAGACAGACAGACAGACAGACAGACCAATTTCAAAGCGTTCTATACCTCAGGCCTACTCTTTTAATGATTGGAAACAAAAAAGAGACGCATGTTCTCAGCGTATCTCCATGGCGTTTCAGTTGAAATTTTACGCCTCATTATTGAGCAAAGTACCTCGTGCTGTCAGGACAAAGTGTTGTTTTCACGTCGATGGCAATACAATGACAGTGTCTGTCCTCTCTGATTATAATAATTGGAGGTTCTCATAAATGAGGCAACCTGATCTCCATAGATCTGTGGGCAGGTAATTACTACGTGTCTTCTTTCTTATCATTTGATTCCTGCTCATTTTACACCTGCCCACTTTCTCAGCCTCACACTTTATGTTCTCTCTCTCTCTCTCTCTCTCTCTCTCTCTCTCTCTCTCTCTCTCTCTCTCTCTCTCT
>NW_004797376.1:140230-159000 GCF_000002075.1 Aplysia californica
TAAACACACACACACACACACACACACACACACACACACACACACACACAGTCACGCACTCACTCACTAATTCAGTCATTTCACATTCCACACATTATTAAATCACTAATAACCAAATTGGACAGTGAGGTCTAATGAGATCTTGAATTCACACATCAAACATGATTAATTCAAGCAAACTTAATCATTGTTATTTCATTATTGAGCTTTTGTTCTTTCACCTGAGACTGGTACTACCAAATTCACGAGCACCAAAAGTTAGTAACTCACATGGATATTGTTATTCACCTTTGTAAATTAGTTGTTTTTTGTTGTTGTTGTTTTGGTTTTGTTGTTGTTGTTGTTGTTGTTGTTTGTTGTTGTTGTTGTTTTGTTTTGTTGTTGTTGTTGTTGTTTTTTGGGGGGTGGTTTCAAGTGGTGCCAATTTGTTTAGGGTTTGCTTTCTTTTCGAGGAACAAACAGTTACAGTTCTTTATATCTACTTTCTATACGTAATTCAAAGAAACGCGAAAGTGTTTACCAGTGCTTGCATTTTTATTTCCCTACGGGCATAAAAGCCACACGCGACATTCCAAAGCAAAAACGAAAGAGAGAAGCATAACCTCCAAGAGGGAAAAAAACACAGAAAAAAACGATGAAGTTCCGGTAATCAGGCCTACATGATAACGTTGCTGCCTGTCGAAAGCACATGCCTCTTTCCGAAATATTTCACAAAACGCTTGAAATAATTGTTGACAACAGTAGCGTCTGATATATTCCGAGCCTTTAATCACAAGAGAATGTTTTCATGGATTTAAAAAAAAAAATTTTAATTGTATTTTTCGTCGTTAGCCTTAGTGGAAAATTCTTCTGGTTCGCAAAATGTAAGAAATATGGTTCGTTTCTGTTCCATGTCAAGCCTTAAAACATTTATCTTCCTCACAACTTAATTGAGAAGACTGGAGTTGCTTCCCAAATTAGTATAATCGGGAACTTCGTGCTAATGTATACCCTTTCACGTTTCTGATTAATCTGTCTGTGTGTGTGTGTGTGTGTGTGTGTGTGTGTGTGAGTGTGTGTATATTTGTGGGTGGGGGGGTAAGTGTATGTGGGTAGGCGTATGTGTATGTGTGTGTGTGTGTGTGTGTGTGTGTGTGTGTGTGTGTGTGTGTGTGTGTGTGAGAGAGAGAGAGAGAGAGAGAGAGAGAGAGAGAGAGAGGGGGGGGATGAGAGTGTGATACATGGCGGTATGAAAGGGGGTAGAAAGAGGAAGAAACAAGGGTGTGTTTTTTTATATGACGTCTCCTCCTTCATCTCTCTCTCTCTCTCTCTCTCTCTCTCTCTCTCTCTCTCTCTCTCTCTCTCTCTCTCTCTCTTTCTCCCTCTCTCTCTTTCTCTCTCTCTTTCTTTCTCTCTCTCGCTCTCCCTTTCTCTCTCATTCTCTCTTGTATCTTTTAATCTGCCAGTGCTCCAGTTGTGTAGCCTAGTGGGTACCGGAGTGTGTAGGGATGTTGTGCGTACAGATCTAAAAGTTTGGGTGTTGATTTTATACGAGCAGTCGTTACTCTTCAACCTTTAAAAATGACCAAAAGTCTACTCTAATTCTAGATCTAGTCCACAAAATATCTTACTTATACTGGTAAATGCATCAACCCGCCAGTTCACCTGCACCATTACCAGCACACAAAAAACTACCGTACTTTCTTTCGAATCAGTCAGTAGATCTAGCCTATTTCATGACTTTTAAAACACTTTCAATAGTTTTTGCTGTTGGCAACTTTCGAGTTCGAAAGCAGAGTCTGAATTTTGCTCGTCCTTCTAAGAAAATAATTGATTCTTCTCGGTTTCGAAATTCCCTATTCTGTATCTAGTTGGGTCTTAAACGTTACCGGTAATGAAAACGAAAATATTCGGAAATAACAGAGCACTGCCTTCAATGGATCGTGGAAGTTGAACAGGCCCGCGAAAACTCTACCAAGAGCACAGCGAAGTGGCAAGCCTAACATCGACAAAGTAATTTTAGACCCTTCAATACCTCCGTTTTTCACATTATTTTTAGGACTGCGGCCTATACCTCTACTTTTTACTGAGAGGAAACTCTGTAGACTTCTTCCGATTCACAATTTAAAAATATTGGTACAACGAAGTGGTTCGGTTTTTTCGCCTGTAGCGCTGTAGCCTTGGTGTTAGTTTTATTTTCGAGGGGGGGGGGGCACAAAATCAGAAACGTAAAGTTTACAGTAGAAATCACAACAAATAAAAAGGAACGTAGGCTAACACTTAACAATCTACTCAAGACGTTTTCTAAAGCAAGACTTCTAGCAATTTTGTTGTTGTTCTCATTTATACATATGGAAAGTTCGCAATTATTCACAATGTGGCTCGCCGTAAAATGTATCCTTTTTTAAGCAACGTTTCTCGCCTGCTTTGTAGCATTAATGAATCTCCAAGTCACTGGGCATGGGGAATTTCACGGTCATGACTCTCAAGGGTCACTAGCATGTTTACCTAGCGGTAAGTAAGAGAATTCCTCCGACAAACAGTTTCCTAACAGTAGTATTGTGATAAGAAGCTAGCGCCTAAGGTCAAGAGAACAGATTTTCTCTTAATGTTTCCCAAAGGCAAGGGGAATGTAAATAATACAAATAATTAAGTATACGCTTTCGTATAAAAGTTGAGTTCAAAGGTATTGCAAAGACACATATAAGGGGATGGTATGGGGATAGAAGGAAAACGGGTTGGATTTTGTTTGGTTTCTTTTTTATTTTTCGTTTCTTTTTGTTTTTGTTTTTGTTTTCTATACTTAATCATTTTTAGGGGGTGGAAAAAGGAGCAGGGCTATATGAAAAGGGGACAACATTTGAGTACACAGGTTGGTAGGGGATGTCTTGAATCATAACAATGACATCCTGACCGAGGATGACAACAGACATAAATAGCAAGTAACAGCAATTTCTTTGACCCCCCCCCCCCCCCATCCACCCTCAATTGGAAAAAAATATATATTTTTCCATTATTTGCAGTTGTTTTTTAGCTACAGTATAGCGAAGCATGTCGACAGAGCAATGGTCCCAGAGAGCGCTAAACAGACTGACATAAATAAGATATATTAGAGAGATGTGCTTTTGAGGGTAAACAATATGTCTGAGGATTTTGATTGCCCACTACATCTCGTAGTCAGAAATAACGGAGCCAGTCTTGTTCTCGCTGTAAAGAAAAGAAAATAACAGAAGGCATGCAACGTTAATGTATGGAAAGGGGAGGCTATGAGTAGTGTGAGTATACTAAAGAAAGAAGATCCTTGACGAGTAGAAACGCCGATGTTCCAAGACGAATGGATAGCTCAAATTTTGCTGTTTGTTTGTTGTTTGTTTGGGGTTTTTTTGTTTTGTTTTTTTTGTTTTTGTTTTTTGCTCTGTTTTTGTTTTTGCTTTTATTTATTGTTGTTCATTGGGGAGGGGCGGTGTTAGTTAGTAAAAAGCAATTTAGAGTTTTTAAAATACAATACGTAAGTGCTCCTAAATAAGTGGTTTGTGAAACGTCCCTTATTATAACATGGGTCGATTTTACCAGTGTCAATATTGATTTCAATTTAAAAATTCTTTTGTCTGCGTGCTAATTTGTTTGTCTACTGGCTGTGATTTTTCGGAAGGAAATTGTCAGTCTTGTGTTTCCGCTTCTGAGTTTCTTTGGAAATAAACGTGTCAGCAATGTTGAAAGGGTGTCACGACATCTCAACATCTCGAACTCTGCTTAAAAAAGAAAACTTTCTCTAGACTGAAGAGGCCCATCCCTTTCACCAACGACATGATGAAAGAATTGTTTTCTGTCCCGTGAGGGCAACAAAGACAAAAAGAGGAGATTCCAAATCAGAAATTTGTCCCATCTTCGACATCTCCCTCTCTCTCTCTTTCTCTCTCTCTCTCTCTCTCTCTCTCTCTCTCTCTCTCTCTCTCTCTCTCTCTCTCTCTCTCTCCCTCCCTCTCTCTCTCCCTTTCTATTTATCTATGTAACTCTCTATCTATCTATCTATCTATCTATCTATCTATCTATCTATCTATCTATCTATCTATTTATCTATCTATCTATCTATCTATCTATCTATCTATCTATCTATCTATCTATCTATCTATCTATCTATCTATCTATCTATCTATCTATCTATCTATCTATCTATCTATCTATCTATCATTCTATCTCTTCTTTCTCTTTAGGGGGACTGCAAAGGGAATGAGACTGAAAATCCTTTAATGTTTTGTGCCCGTGCTATCTGTTAAGCATCGTGTGGGTGTGGGTACTTTTTGTTTGTTTGTTAGTTTGTTTATTTGTTTGTTTGTCTGCTCTTTTGTGTGTGTAGTGTAGGTGGGCGTGTGCATGTGTGAGTGCTAGTGGCAACTCTGTATTGCTGCTGCAGTAACTGCTGTGAAGGATTTGTTTTGAACACACTCACGCGTGCTCGCGCGCATACACACACCATACGCCCACACACACACACACACACACACACACACACACACACACACACACACACACACACACACACACACAGACACACACACACACACACGCACAAACATTCACTCATACACTCTCACACAGACACACCCAACCTCATATCCACACACCCTCTTCCTTCAAATCCTCACCACCTCTATGTCCTTGCTAACCTTCTCAACAACCATGACCTAGAAAGAGAACAGGAATTCCAATTTACTCACGACCGAACTCCTTTGCTCACAACTCCAGCTCACGAGTCAGCTGCCTGCCAGCAGTACAACAAGAAAAGGCAGCTCCCTCGGCAAGGTGAAGAGTTGGAACTGGTGTGGGATCCTCAAACCTACATTCTGTTCCCCCAAAAACGTGACGTCAAAGATGAACTCCTCGCATCACAACAGAGCGAAACTTTTAACTTAAGTTGTGTTTGGTGGGAGAAAGAGCGTAGGTTGTCTTGGTTCTTTTGTTTTGGTTTTGGTTTGGTTTTGTGTTTTGTTTTGTTTTTTGTTTTTTTGTTTTGAAGAAAGGGTGGCTAGGGGGTTGTCTTGTGTTATTGTTTTTGTTTGTTTGTTTGTTTGTTGTTGTTGTTTGTTTGTTTTGTGGGTTTTTTGGGAGGGGGTTGTTCCTCTCTTCAGTGTCTATTGGCGCCATGTCTTTTTTTTAGTTCAACTCAGATATGAACCATATGTACGTTGTTTCTCAAGCGGATTAAAACGCGTATGTCAGGATACCGGGTGGAGAGCAAAACTGTCAGGAAGGGAGAAGAAAGATATCTTTTCTCTGAGTCGACCCAGAAAATCCTTGAATCGGTTGCTTGTATAAACGGCTGGACTACAAAGACTCGCCCTGCTGGTACTCTTCACCGACAGACCACTAAATTGTCCCGCTTGTGAAAATAAAATATGAAACTTCTTACCTCGTTTCCTTTAACTATCTTTTACGAATCTGAGGTTGTTCAAGGATTTATTCGAAACATTTTAATCAATACTGAGGTACAATAAAAGGCAAATTTTCTTAGTTTCACAGAGGCTGTTCCAATGTCGTTTTCCCTTTTAGAAAACGAAAAAGACCCCAAGACAAGTAGTTGTAAGCCTTCCAGTATATTATGCCATCCCAACATGACTTCACACTCTTCCTAACTTTAATCATCAGCAACCTTGACCCTGATAAAAACCCATAAGAAATCCATTCCCTTCACAAAATGTGGGGGTCGAGTGACAATTAAGTTGACAGCCGCACGACACACAACCCCCGGCACACGCCACTCGGCAATATGAGCTAGCGGAACTAGTGTAGTATTCTCCGCCTAAGGGTGCGGTCACACTTAGAGGTGCTGCCTTGGTAATGGATATTTGACGAACGCCATCAGGAGAAAGGAGGGGGGGGAGAGTAAAGTAAATCACTCTTTACATTCTAGTGAACTGGAACATACCCGCCATGATAACCGCGAGTGTTTGATGTACTTCAGTGAACTAGTTCTAAAGGGAGACTTATTATGCTCTGGGGGGGTTTTATTGTTTGTTGTTTGTTTTTGGGGTTTTTTTGGGGGGGATTAGGGGCGGGGGTTGCTTCTCTTGACATTCATAAAGAAACCTGAGAATTCCAACAGGACAACAGGTTGACAAAATAGGCACCCTCACGGATCCGCTCCACAAGCGTCGAGGACAAGTCAGATTCGTCATCAAACACAGATTACTGTTATGTGCCAGTCTATTTTGTCTATTTTGTATGAGTTTTTACGTCCTCATCAACACAATTAAGATCGTTTAAGATACAAAATTCGACCCTACTTGCCTTGGCCAACCAGAGCCTAGATGGATACAACACCCCAGCAGAAAGACCAAGATATATACTCGATAAATATTCTCCCCACTCGGTAATCGAACCAGACCCTGCTGCACGCCTAAACACTACTATGCCAAAGACGGGGATCATTTTTCTTATGTCTACTCAAACGGTGAGAGTAAATTACGTCATAGACGGTCAGACGGTATTTTTCTTGTGCATTTCAGAATAGTACAATATAAATTTACATTTTCAAGTAATTGGAATCTTCCGTCCAAGATATCCTCATCACTCCAACAGTCTTGATAAAGTCGCCTGTTTGGTTTAAGCTCTGTGCAAAATGTCAGATAATGTGCGTGGTAGTCTGACGCCTTTTGCTGTTATGGTTGACTACAACAACATCAAGACATGGATGGCTGGTGTCTTTATGAATAAAATGTTAATGGTTCAGATACTATTGTGGCTGTCGCTGGTTTTCGTTACTATTATCATGGTTTTCTTTGTTGATGATCTCGTTTCTGAATAGTACAAGTTGAGTCATCATGACCGGCCATATTTCTCCACTAAAGCTTTACGTTTTGCTTGTGCGGAATAATGTGGTCTTTTAAAACATTTACAGGATTTGGAGAACAACATCGCGGGGCGTCACTTCGTGTACATGTACTTCTTTCTAAAAGCCTAAAACACATTACATTTTACATCTACAGTGCCTGGCATTAGATTGTCTTTAACTATTTGGGAGGATTATAGAGAATGCTTGTTTGTGAAGGTGTAAAACAGGTGAATTAACGCATATAAATCATAAAGCGCATTAGTTCGGGGATTGTGGACAGAATTAGCATATTTCAAACATTTAACTTTCCACCTGCTCTTGTATTGCATCTCATTTCAAAAATAATTTCACAATGCATTCCATACATACTATTATTTGTCTTCCAACAGATTCGTCATTGTGATGCAAGATGTGCTCTGTGGTGTATTCTATCACATCTCTCTCTCTCTCTCTCTCTCTCTCTCTCTCTCTCTCTCTCTCTCTCTCTCTCTCTCTCTCTCTCTCTCTCTCTCTCTCTCTCTTTCCGTTAGAAAAAGTTACTCCTTACAAGATAATCTACCATCAGCCATCTACATCCAGTTTCCTTTGAGTTATCATTTGGAAGTGAAATGACGTATGTCGACAGCCTGAAGACGCGTGTGTTCAGTCGACCAAAGATGAAAGAGTTCGGAGTGAACTGAGCGACCTGCAGTCGACGCCGAGATGACCGCTGGGTTTCCACTCCAGACATTGCACAGCCAGCTCCATCCAAGCAGAATTAAAAACAAGCAAGTTTAACCTATGCCCTAAACTCTCCTCATTGGAGTGCACAGATAAAAAAAAGAAGGGAAAGGAAAAGAAAAGGAGAAAGTGCGAGAAGGTCCTCGACGGAGTGACGAAGTTAATGGGTTTTTTACTGTCAAGAGAGGACTGATTTCTGTCCTCGTCGTTTAATGAGCGGTATTCAGCTGAAGTGGTGGCGGGCAGTGGTGAATCTATAATATAACTAATTGAATTTACGCTTTAAGTGCTTGTAATTCCAGGGGGTTTAGTGGCGAAAAAATTAGTCCATAAGTAAATTTATTGTTGACATTTAGTAGTAGTACCTACTGCAACTCAAGCTTCAAGTCAAGCCATTACAAAAAGGGTGTCCACCACAGATTGAGAGGTCAAAAATGAAGCTGTGCGTGGCTGGGGTGGAGGGAGAGGTGAGAAATACAGACACATAAACAGACAGACAGACAGACAGACAGACAGACAGACAGACAGACAGACAGACAGACAGACAGACAGACAGACAGACAGACAGACAGACAGACAAATCATCGGAAGGTGTCATTTTCCGGAACATTGCTTGTATTTGATATGGCCCACTGGTTGGTAAAACTTCCTACCTCGTATTCATCGCGGTCCGTTTTCCTCCCATTAACGCTATTTCCAAGCATCGGTCGCTTCAGGAAGCAACAGGATATTGATATGGGCGGGACAGAAACCATTTGCCAAAAACACATGAGGGGTAAAAAGAGATAGAGAAAGAAAGAGTGGTATAGGGAAAGCCACGAAGGGTGAGGGGGGGGGGGCGAGAGATAGACGGGAAAGGAGAGAAAAGAAGAGAGAGGGCAGAGGCCAAGAAGAAAAAGAAAAATAGCCGAGAATGAAAAAGAGGCAGAGATGATTTAAGAGGTAAAACTTACGAGATTTTTGACAGAAAGGAGATTTGAAAACGAAAAAAAGATAGCCTGAATGTTGAGCCGGTGACAAGTTTGCTCTAATCGCCAAAACATTCAAAAAATAAAACGACGCTGAAAAGAGGGATGGCTATCTTCACAATCCGTCCAGGCTACTACTAAGACACACTTTGTTTCCTTACACAAACACATCTCCAATTTTTTTAAAAATATGTTGTGAGCTTTTCCAGTGAAATCTGGGTTTTCTAATGACCAAAATCCTAGAACATAACCGGGGCTCTCGTTGCCTAAAGGTTAAGGTGTTCGCCTGTCATTCTAAGGTCCTGGGTTCGAATCCGGGTAGCGACGGAAAAAGTCCTCTAAAATTGTCTCCTGTCGATGATCTGTCGTCTGCTTTCGTCTCCACTTTCTACCCCCACCCCTCACCTCCTGTGCCCCCTCCTCTGGGCTCCTGACTTTTTCTGCAGCCTTTCTACTGCTACTCTTTGGCTCCTTACTATTGTCTTTCAGCCACACCCCTGATCTTCTGGTAGGAAAGATCTACAGCTAGCCTTCTCGGACAAGGGCGAAAAATCTTGGAGGTCCCGTGTGCAAGTAGGGCACGTTAAAGATCCCTTGGTGGTCCAAAATTGATCAGAGTAGGCTTCGGCCGCCACCCGCGCTCATATGACCTTATGCATTTGCGAACGCCGTAAATCACTTACAAAAAAACCACATAATCAAACCATCCATAACCTTAGTTCACTCACGCTCACTCAAACTAAGCTAAACTGTTAGGGGAAAACATAAACCCCAACAAATCCTGCGGAAATGAACAGAGTTTCGTCACTTGTGAGCAGTCCAGTCCTACTTTTTGAACTGCTTTTACACAGGCACTCGCTTCAAATTAGGCTTACATATAAACTCAAACAAATCCCAGACATGTTAAAATCACAAGTGCACGTAAATACTATGTTCTGCTCACTTCCCACTAGCTTACTTTACTTAACTTTACTCTTTCCTTCTTCCCGTCTCGTTCGATGCAATATTCGAACAAACGCTAGGTTGGTACCGTATACATGTATTGTTATAACAAGCAAAATGCCAGTTCTACAAACGTGATATTGTGTATATGAAATTAACTTTGAAGAGATTGCAGACTGCACAAGAAATATTTCCTCTTTATTAAATTAGATTAAGATAATAATCAATTTCTCTTTCCCTCTGTCCGTCTTTCTGATCCACTTTTTAAATCAGCCTGTTTGCCTTTATCTTCTGTCTTAAAACTCTATTTCAGTCTTCTCTCTCAAATTCAATAAGAAAAATAATCATTTCTGGCAATCGAACCCAGCAGGCAGGGATACTCACCATTATACTTCCACTGACACACTCCCATCGCAGCAAAGTTAAAGATATTAGATAGATATGTGACAAAACGGTTTGAACCCAAACCTCTCTTGCGCACGCCACACACCAATGCCACGTTCAGCAGCCAGGAAGCGAGGCGCGGAGAAAAGGAATTGTTCCGTTCATAGGCATGTCGTCCACGGCATAAAATCATGGACTGGGGCTCTATGTTAAGGGATTGTTGAAAAGGAAGCAATGTTATTTTTTTTATATGCTATTACTACAAGCAACATGACTACAGGTGGTCTTGACTGGACTTTGCTTTAAATGTTATCCGAATTGTTAAACAGCATTCAGATTTCGAGCCTTTAGCTGTAAGAAAATTAGAGTCAGTTTTATCAAAATCAAAATACGTTGTTCTGATTGAGCGCCACAAAATTTTAATACTGAGAAAAGATTTATTGTATCGGATTTGGATTCATTTTTTCACATAGTAAACAGTCAAAATATATTTTGTAAATCATCAAAAGATGACCAGCCCGTTTTAAAGAGTCATAACATGTAGAAACAAAATACACTTTCCCGTGGGAAAATAGAGTTTTGGTAGGTGACCACATTTACATTTGTGCAAATACAGGGTGATCCAAAAAAAACTTTACAACTTTTATTCCGAATATCTCGCCCAAAAATTGTTCTAGAATGCTGTAATTTGGAACAGTCATAATTCATTAAAAGAGAATTTGTTTGATATAAAATTCACGAAAAAGAAACATGTTTTGAATACGGAAACGGCTAAAAGAAAAAAGCACCCAAAAAATGCAAAGTTCACCAATGTTTAAAAATCTTGTAAAGGAAGTCGTGAAAAGATTAATTGACCTTTTTCTTTATTTTCTCTTTGACATTAATTTTCCATCCCCGTGACATACAAAATTTAATTTCTTTTACAGAGATAAAAAACCTAATGGTTTCATTCTGAAATTCCTAGAAGCTGTGCTCCACATTCTCTCCTTTGGTCTCGACACATTTTTAACGCGTCGTTCGAAATGTTCAGTGGCGCCCTAACACAAGGACCTGCTAAACCATGAATTTTTAAAGCCACATACATTGTGCATGTTCACCAAGAAACGGCTTCTAGAGACAATAGAGTGAGGTGCCCAGTAGACAGCATTTTTGGAGTTAACATATCCCGCAGGGTGAAAATGGGCTTTGCACTAAACCAAATGTCATCGAGGAAATTATCCCTCTTTACTAGACAATAGAGGAATCATGAACACTTTGCCATGCTCTGATCCAGGTCATCTCCGCCTAGCGAAGATGAACATGGTATAGTCGAAGGTTAAGATCTGCCATGCGAATGCAGATTGTTGATGTGTAGGAAAGTCCTAGCTGCAGATCATCCACAGACAGACGTCTCATGGGACTCGGCTACTGAAATATGCACTCTGGTGACGTTTAACGGGCTGCGCATGGTGCGTGTTCGACCTGAAGTGGTAATTATTTAAAGACCTTTTTAGTTCTGATTCGCTATAGAGCCAAACTGACGGGACTTCTTTACTCATGACGCAACGGTCTTGAGGGCACCTAAGCATTCTCCCCATGCCGAGCGCAAAACTTGCAAAATGTCAGGGATGGTGAGTTTGTGGAGAGGTGATGTTCAATACAAAAAGCTCTCTGCTCTTAACTAAACGTAACTATGATCTAAGCAGGTAAACGAAATTTGGGGGAAATTATATATACAGACTTTTGCTGACTTGTTAGACGGCTGTAGCTTGCCATATGGCGCGATTGTTGTTTTAGTGGTAAGCCTAATGCAAACTGGTGCGTCATGCTATGAAAATGGCGACAAGGTTGAAAATTGGTTGTTTTCTTAATGCGCTATATAGAGCAAAACCATTCAATAGACTTTTCTAAAATACATATCAGACAAATTCCTTTTGGCTTCCAAACGTTAAGTTCAAATCTGAAACGCAAAACTTCAGCATGGAGGAAGATATTTACAAAACAAGTTGTAAAGTTGTTTTTTTGGATCACCCTGTATAAGCTCGGCTGCATGCCAATGCAACTCTGTGCAAACAAATTGTCAGCTTATTTTTAGCTATAACATTTTCAAACAAATCCATTTTATTATGCCACCATTCATTTAGGAGTGTTATCTTTGTTTTCCGCAATATTACTCATAATGAATGTCAGTCTGTAACATATCCGGTAAAAGCTTGTGGGTTTGCTGTTGAAATTTAAACCGTACAAACAAAACAAAGGTATCGAGGGTGATCAACACAGCAACAAAAACCAATATCAATAACCAGTGACGCTGAAATGATACTGTAGTAAATTTACTTAATCCGCTCCTTTGACCTTCACAAACAATAGAATTTTGAGTGACGCCAAATTGAGGTGGGGCGAAATCTACACGCTACCGGCTGTTGACAGTGGAATTTTTACCGTTGCAGTAAAACAGAAATAACGGACGGGAGGCCAAAAACTGAACTCTGATGTCAAATATGCAGTAATGTAGAGACTAAACATTTTGCTGGTCGGCCGTTAACGGTTGTCTGTCCGACACTTGTGGTGTGAAAGTGCTGTAAAGGGGGACTTGTGAACCCAGTGTACACTGCCAATTGTATTCAATCCGAGTGAGTCTAGGCCAGCAAGATTTTCCTTCCTGGAAGGCAAAAGCTAATATTATAACTAAATTCGGCCGATTCGACTGGCGACCTTGAAAAACAAAAGTGTTTGATTGCGAAGGCCACAGTCGAATTAAGTCGAATTCGACTTAATTCGACTGTGTCCTTCGCAATTAAACACTTATGACGGTCTAAGTGTGCCAATATGGTAGGTTTTGTCCTATTTATGAAAAAAAATCTGGCTGGCGCCGACTCAATCAAATAAATTCGAGTTGCAGTGTGCACTGAAGGGTGTGAAGAATACCATGAAGACCCACAACATCCAGCTTGCCAGAGACTGAAAGCTGTTTCTCCCCAAGACGCCCTAGATGGTACAAGAGGTAGATTAGAGCAGTGCCCATTCGATTTTACTATTCGACAGACATGATTGTTGCACTATTCACAGCTATTCCGAGCGTGGCAAAGCCATTCGATGGCGTGTGATTTTTTTAAAACAAATAATGGATTTTCGTCTCATTTTTCTCAAACGTAGAAAAATTGGAGCACATTATGTCTAAAACCATTAAGATAAATGTACAGAAATACTCTTAATTGGATGGTTACGAGAAAGAGTGATAAGAGGAGCCTACAAGAGTTATAAAACAATCCTTTAGAGAATATCTCTTAATATTCAATATTCACTTGTCACACTATGGACTATGGACTGCTCAAGCAAGGGCACTTGACTCTTGAAGCGCAGCGAATGCTCTTTCCATGAAGTTAGCTGTCGCAGTGAGCTCGCCAAACCCTACTCGAAATTCGAAACGCTATGAACGGTGGTGTGATGTCAACACGTTGAACTGTCTGCGCACATGCGACTACAACACACGCGTGCTCAGTGACTGGTGATGAACAGCGGCAGTCAGATCTGGACTATCACAATTATAAGAAAGAACAGTTCGAAGCGCTTCGAATTCCGGAAGTTTGGTCAGGGCTTATAACGTATAAGGAAAAAAAACCGATTCGACAGCGCTTCGAAATTCGGAAGTTAGATCTGGGCTTATCTTATATTATAAGAAAAAAATCATTCGACGGCGCAGTGAATAGCGGAAGTTAGATCTGGGCTTATAACATGTAAGAAAAAAACATTCGACGGCGCTGTGAATAGCTAACGAATGTAGAATAGCGGAACTTAGGTCTGGGTTTATGCTTATCAGAATATAAGAGAAAAAAACACTCGACGGAGGTATTCGAAGCTTCAATGATTTCTTGTTTCCTCATAATCGCACAGCACCAACAAGAGGAAGAATAAAGTAAAGAAAGTGAGTAAGTGCTTGGTATTAGAGCTAACGCCTTCTTGAGAGAAACGGCCTGCCGATTTTAAGACTAGCAAGCCTAGTAATTGATCTTTACTGTCTATGCTTGTATTCTGCCGTAAACGTGTGGATTGGGTCAGATTCGAACGTCTAAACTCTAGATCTATACTGCTGTTGGTAGTGACGTGGGCCTACTATTTTACCATGTCGCTGTCGCTGTTGTACATGTAGTTCTCTATCTTTGTGGTTGTTGTGGTTGGGGTGGTTGTTGTGGAGTTGTGGATGGTACTGTTGTTGTCTTTGTTACTTCTGTTATTGCTGCTATTGTTGTTGCTGCTGTTGCTGTTGGTAGTTCTTTGTATTGTTGTTGTCGTTGTGAATACGATGGAGATGGTGGCTTCTGCTGCTATTGATTTTTAGCTTATTTTTGAGGAGGGTGGGAGTATTTCTGTTTGAGTATGTGGAAAGGGGAAGGGAACGGAGTGCATTTCCTCTGTTCACTTGGCTTTATGGGGTTGAGCTTCTGTATAAAGGTAAACCAATATTTTCATAAGAAAAGCTATGATTCACCCGAAAAATACATTCAGGAAATAAAGGTAAGAGAGCAACGGGTGATATTTAACAGAAAATAAGAACAGGACATAGAAACTTGGCTTGGAGTCAAAACAACTCGGGAATGTTAAGAGACAGGGTGTTTTTCTGGTATAGCAGAAAGGTTCGAGAAGCAACATCCGGATACTGGAAAAGCTAAGTAGAAGAGGAAGAATCACATAAGAAACAATGGTTACGACAACTTTAGTTTGCTCACAATTGAAGATAGTGTTAGGCTTGGGTAGCAAATCGTGGCAGGCTGACCTGCTGAGTTATGCCGCTAATTGAGCGGCACGGAGCGTGGATGTGTCATAGCAAATTATGGCGCTGCAGGGAAAAGGAACACATAACAAGTATAAATATTCGACTTAGAGATGGAAAATATGGCGAAATGATTACCACAAACCATGTTATCGGCTGTCGTCTTTGTGTCAGGGATAAATGTTCTTTTATCAACTTCAGAGCTAGATCTATGCTAGGTCTCATTGGTATGTAAGGGGATTAGAATTGTATTTGCCATATGTTGTTTGTTCCAGACTTTGGCCGTTCGTACATAAGAACGTTGAGTTGAAAATACAAACTGTGGTTTTGGATGACTCGAAAAAGATTTCGGGAGAGGGGAGGGATTACTTCCAAATGTCAGACAACCAATTAGTACAAAAACAAGAACATCAACTAATGTGAAATGTTACAAAATCCAGTAGTTAACGTCAAGCACAGAAAGCAAACAAAAGTCCAAATGCAAAAGGCTTCGTAAGATTTCCAACTTATAAATAGTGAGCAACTTACATTTTGGGAGTACTGCCAAACATAAAATTTCGTTTTTCGGCATTTCATAACCCACTTACATTTATCAATTGTTGTTCGCTCTCTTTCCAATAATGAAAAGGGCGACAAGATTATGATCTTAAAAGTGGAAAACGCAGATGGAGATTCCTGAGCTGAAGTGACAAAAAATATGAAATTTAACCAAATTCAGAGGTGGGGCTTAGCCTCCGACCACTACGTTGAGATTGGCATCCGGTACTTATAAACATATAGCAGTTTTGATATTCCCGTTACCCTAGGCTAACCTTCAACTCTTACACTTACACCCCCCCCCCCTTTCACTCCGCCCCAGCAACCACCTTGGAAAAAGATCTGATCAAAATCAATCTGGTCTGGCAATCTAATCAAGCTTAGGCAAGCTAATAACAGGGACCAGGAAACCACCCCAATTTAAATGAAACCTAAAATGGAAAAATGTCTATTTAGATAATCCATAGAGCCGCGGTGTGTATAAATCTGCTATTGCGGCTTCCCTGATCATAACAAGGTCAAGGTTATGCACAACACGCGTCTGTCGTGTCTCTAGCAATAACGGCATTTAGTAGTAATTTATGGCATGTTCCTGCATTGGAAAGAGGGAGTTATAATCTCGGAACATGGTTGGCGTGAGAAATGCCTTTGGCGGTAATCATTGTCAAATCTGTTTCAAATAAAACAGCTTCATAAATGTATCATAGTAAGTATTATGTAAAAGGCGAAAGGGAACCTGTACGTGTTTGCAATTTTTACTGACTATAATAAGTTAAAATAATTGTTCATTCATTTCGATAAGTTTCATAAGTAGGAGCAAAGAGAAAAATACAGCACGCTGTTAGCTGATAAGGTCACAGAAGACTTGGCATTAATCGTTTCAGAATAAAGATGTATTATGTTCGTATCGAGTCGGTGTAGTTGGTTAGCATAACCTGTTTCATTAGGAATTCAATAGTCCTCTCGTGAACTTTTGATCTTTCTGTCAAGAACCAAAAGGCAGAACGAGATATTGCCTTTATTAAAACTAACTCGCGCAAACTAAACAGGGTGGGACGGACAGACAGGCAGTTAGACTTGGACGATGGCAAGAGCGAGAGGTGGTGGAAAGAATGTGAGAGAGAGAGAGAGAGAGAGAGAGAGAGAGAGAGAGAGAGAGAGAGAGAGAGAGAGAGAGAAAAGGGGGGAGGGAGGGAGAGAGTATAAATATAATATTACTTTATGTACAGTACAGTACATATTGCACAAAATAAAATAATATTAATATGATGTCAGTATTGAAATGCACCGTACAAAATGGCATAAAAAGTGCACAGAACAAAGAAATAACTTTCTGTAAAAGAAAACAGACAGAACAAAATATGAATATCTTGTCACAAATTCGCGGGGAAAAGCGTGTCAAGAGTCAAAAATGCAAAGGCAAAACTCCGATCATCACGTCAAAAAGCCAGCCACATCGGCCCAGTCAGCATGAATGAAAATAATTTGAATGTTCTTATCTCACAACAGGTCTCAAAAATCGTTTCGTAAAGCCTAAAGACCCTTTCTAAAGTTTGAGGAGAAAATACTCCAAATTTCCTAAGCTTTTGGTCGTAAATCAATTAGCTCTATGTCTGTGACATGCGTTCGTTATGTCGAAACTACCTCAATTTGCTGTAGATAAAATCATTATACTGGTGATATGATCACAAATGTTCTCCATTTTCAAAAGGTGACGAGGATTTTGCAATGTTCTCCTCCATCTACTGGTAATTTATGTCAGGTTTTTTTTTATGCGGAAGGGGGGGGGGTGGCACTTGGTGAAACTGTGATCCAGTACCATAGCACTAAAACAGTGATGATAGCAGATTCCAATGAGGATATAAATTGCTCAGCGTATGAAAAAAAAATCAATAAACAATCTCTTTCGGCTATGAAAATGCTAATCTTAAAGTAAAAGCCTGCCTGAAAATAAAAAAGAATGAAGAATGTCACTTGTCAAACATCCTACTGAGTGGGTTTGAAATCATAGAACATTTTCCAAGTTAAAAGGAAACTCAATGAAGTTGAAAGATGTAACAAAAAGCTTCTGAAAAACATGTTAGGCCAATTTGCGCATTATTTCAGGAATGCTAAACCACAATAATACTCACCGAGTCAGGCCTTTGGCAAGTGAAATTAGCTCTTCTATAAACATACCAAAGACACCATCTAGTTCTAGTGGCTTTAATTTATTTATGCATCTCACTATAGGATGCTGCTCGACTGTGGTTTACGACTAGCCAACAATACGACGGCCACATTTCGACAAGAACGGGTTGGACAATAGCGCCACTGAAAAGCAGGAGGAGGCGACCTCGCTAGACGGCCTTCAAACGACCAGTTTCGTGCTGGGAAGTCAATGCCATTAACTGAAAGAGGATAATTGTATGAGAAACATTAACTTACGAAGGGCGAAACACAAGCAGCAAAACGTGTCGGCTGGCCAAAATACACTATTATCAAGCTGACGGCGGGGATCAACTTCATTTCCAGCTCTATTTCAGAGCGTATTTTTGCGAGCGTAGCTCTCACAAAGATTCTCTTTGGTTCTCAGAGGTTTGTGTTGTTATAATTGTACTTGTTTGTATACTCGTGTGGACGTTTCCCACGTTAAAGATTGCTTGTTGGTTCTAAACTTGAAAAGAGTAGGCCCTTCTATCAAAATCAATTCCTACCCAAAACTGAAGCCACTTTCGTCTGTAAAAATATTTAAAATACTTTTGAAAACGGTACATGGCTGCCTGACAGGCAACTGATGGTTCGATGTTCTCTGTAGATAAAACGGCCATGGAAGTAAAATTCAACTGCAATGGGAAATGAAGATATTACAGTTAGTTACCGCCTGCGCTCTGCAACGAGTTCGATAAAAAGAAGATGCCTAATGTGGGTTCTTAAACTTTGACTATTTGAGGAGTTTTCGAGGCTCGTGTCTATCAACAATGTACGATACATTTGAAGGCCATGTTTCTCAAATAACCCCATAGTTTTAAAGGGGCATATCATACCACAGCATACAAATGCAAGGAATGTTGAACCTCGCAAGAACACTAACGTGCAATATTGTTGTCTCCTGCACAAGCAAAAGCATCTTTGAGACTACTTCCCAAGAATTACGTCTAACTGGCCCTAGTGCATTGTCTACCAATATTATTGGACTAGAGAGGAAAGGCGGCCGGGGGAGGAGGAGGACCACAACGACAACGACCACGATGACTTCGAGGATGATGATGAAGAGGAGGGCGGGGAGGGGAGAAAGGGAAGACGACTGAGGAGAGAAGAAGGGGGGAGGGGGTGGGGGGTTCGTAAGATATTTGATCCAAGGGAACTGGGAAAATGATATATGAGAGTTATTAACTCGTCTACTGTTAGAGGAGGGAGCGATTTTCGGCCGTTCCACTGTGCCCGAGAAGAGGAATATTATTATAATGTAGTAATGAGTAATGTTTGAATGAAAGGCCTGTAACAATTGACCCCCGTGGGCGTGAGCGAACTGTACGAGTAATGAGCTGGTTAATGTGCCTGTTTGTGTATGCATGTGCGTGTGCGCGTGCATGTGTGTGTCTGTGTGTTTGTAGGGGTGTGTGTGAGAGTATGTGTGTGTGTGTGTGTGTGTGTGTGTGTGTGTTGTGTGTGTGTT
>NW_004797376.1:160106-161512 GCF_000002075.1 Aplysia californica
AAATGTATGCTGTTCAGCTGGATTTTTGTTTGTTTTTTTTAGTTTTGTATTGTTTTGTTGGGGGTGCCTTTTTTAGGGGGAGGGGCAGAACCAAATGTTAGACAGGTCAAAACAGACAACATTTCTTTTCACAACAGATACATACCTACTGAACACAGGAACAATGGCAAGCACTGGAGTCCCTTCCTCTCCTCCCCACCAGTGTTTTTCATTTGCTTGTTGGAATGCACGTGTGTTTTGTTGTTCAAGGGGCGTAAAGGAAATCAGGATTCACTCAAATTCACTGGCATATATCCCCCTCTACAGATCCCTCTTTAACTGGCGCCCAGAGCTCGAGCGCTGTGTACCATTACCTTACATACACCTCTGCTTCAAAATGTAGTAATGATAGATGGAGGAATCTATTATAAATGCAATGACGACTAGGGTTGAGCCAGCAAGCCAAGATAATTATTATATTTTACCGCTGCGGGTGATAGTGAATATATATGCATACGTGATAATGGACTTGCATAACGAGTTCCTACGTACTAACATGAAAGAGAACACAATAGTAAGAGTGAGAACCCGCATCGGATCACAATGTTCCCAGATTTGTCCATAAAAAGTAGGAGAGCATGTGTTGGCGTGCGTTTGAGTGTTCGTGTGTGATGGTGCGCGTGTCGGATAGGGGGGGGGGGGAGCATCCCAATAGGATGACTGAGATACTCCATAAAAAACCTCCCCAAGCGGGAATGGAACTCACGTCTTCAGGGTAAAACAGGGGGGCTCTCGTGGCCTAGATGTTAAAATGTTCGCCTCTTATTTCAAAGGTCCGGGTTCGAATCCGCGTAGCGACAGAACAATTTTCTTATCAACATTGTCTACTTTCACCGCCTTTCTTGCTCTCTAGAAATGTTCTGTCGTCTGCTTTCGTCTCCACTTTCTACCCCCACCCCCTCACCTCCTTTGCCCCCTCCTCTGGACTCCTGACTCTTTCTGAAGCCTTTCTACTGTTGCTCCTTGGCTACTTAATTCTGTCTTTCAGCCACACCCCTGATCTTTTGGTAAGAAAGATCTACACCTATCCTTCTCGGGCAAGGGCAAAAATCTCGGGGGTACCGTGTGCAAGTTGCGCACGTTAGAGATCCCTTTGTGGTCTAAAATCCATAAGAGTAGGCTTCGGCCACCACGTGGGCAAAATTCAAAATTTCCTACCTACTGAAAATGTTTAATAACGTGTCCTGCGCGGTCATACGACCGTATGCAGTTGCGAGCGCCGTAAAACACCAAGACAAAACCCCACAAAAAGGCACAACAGGAAAGTGCCTACCATTCCACAACGAACAGTAGTGTTGTTGTGGAGTAAAGTTCTGGGTTGGGCTGAGTTAAGTACCAGTCGGGGGATTTCGCGGGTGTGGGGGGGG
>NW_004797376.1:162507-163691 GCF_000002075.1 Aplysia californica
ACATACATACATACATACATACATACATACATACATACATACATACATACATACACGCATGCCTACATACTTTACCTACACACATATCGCACATATACCATACCTGCATATACGTACATACATATTATAAAGGCGGGTTTTGACATCAATTGATATTACGATAAATAGATAAATAGCATTTATTATAGAAGTAAGTTAGAGACAACACGCGTATCTACTCATTGACTTCCGGAACGACGTATTTCAGGGAAATAAGAACACACAGAAACAGAAATGGCACACAGTGCTATGAATGGGGCAGCGAGAGAAATCGGGACAAATTTCACTCTGAGAAGTGAATACAGTTAACATATTGCAGTAAATGTAGATTTATATATCCGAATGAATACCTTTTTCCCTAGGACAGAGGTGTCCGTATAACAAAATTTAGGAATGAGATTATGTTTTTAGAATGGACTTCATCTGAACGGACTAATACGCCATTGAGCTTAGACATTGGCTCTTCGGGTGTCTGAAGTCAGACGTACTCTGGTAAAAGCTGCTCTCGTATTTCATTATATTGTGAACATCTGAACAATACATGGAATTCATTTTCTACATACTTTTCATCACACTGGAGGCAACGATTACTGTCGACAATACCCAAACGGAACAGATTATTTTTCACAGACAAACTGAAAGTTCTGAGTTATGCCAGGGCCCTTCTACCTCTTGCAGAAATAGTGAATGAGAGGTACGGTGCAGGGCTTAACGTATGATGGAAGTCCAGGTATTCAGGATAAACGTCAGACACCCTAGAACGCCAGTCCTGGTGACTTATATTTATCAGTCTTTCCTTGACTTGGGATCGGAAAATTTTCTTATCACCAACATATTGAAACAACCGCGCATATCCAAACCCTATTGTACATAACAGTTTTCCCGTGTCCGTGGCCCAGCTGTACCGATTATTTTGGTCATGTACATACGCTTGCAATTAACATTTCTTAGCATACCTACTATTATCCATTACCAGTAATTTATACCAATATTTTATTGCCCGTAGATGATAAGTGGCATACAAATGATGGCGTCCATATTCCCCCATTGCCAAAATATTTGCCGATGTTCTACCAATGTTTAGGACAGCCTTGCAGAATTTTTAGGGTGCACCTGCTCTATTTTTTATCGCATTTCTTCAGACC
>NW_004797376.1:163798-165288 GCF_000002075.1 Aplysia californica
CCCCCCATATTTCACAACCTTACAAAAGTAATTGCTTAATTTGATGTCAAAAATGTTGAACAAAGTTTGGACATCCAAATGCGCATATCTTTTACTTAGACATCTCACTCTGGAAGTGAACCTTGCTGCCTTACAACATATGTTTTCTCTATACACTTTGAACATAACAAGCGAGAAGAAAATGTCACCCTTAGGTAACTAAACTATGTTGTTATATCAATGCTTTTCTTTTTGTAAAACTATTTTTCAGAGCTCTTTGGCACACCCCCATTTCTAAAAACAATCATTTTAGTTTTTTCCAAATGTACGGACAGTCCCCACTGGTTACAATACTTCTCCAAACGATTTATCTTCCTTTGCATGTCTACAATATTATCTGCCAATAAGCACATGCCATCTGCGTGCATTAAATTGCGCTTTTGTTCATCTTTGTTTAAGAGAGAAAGAGAGAGAGTGAGAGAGAGAGAGAGAGAGAAAGAGAGAGAGAGAGAGATGGGGGGAGAGAAAGAGGGAGGAAGGGATGGGTTGGGGGGATAGGGGGTAGAATGAAGGGGGAAGAGGGGAGGAAGAAGGGAGGGGAAGAGAGGGGGAGAGAGGAGAGAGGAGAGAGCAGAGAAAGCGAGGTGGTGAGAGGAGCGAGAGGGGGAGGGGGAGAGGGAGGCAGAGACGAGATGGAGGTATAGGGAGGAGAAAGAGGGGGGAGAAGGGGCCAGAGGAAAGGAGGAGAGAGGAAGAGAGGAGAGAGGAGCGAGGAGTGGGAAGGGGGTATGAGGGTATACGCAGACAAACACTGAGACATTTTATAAAGCCATAGATGAAGACAAAAATTTTGCATTGGTCTTTCAACATACCGCAATATCATGTGCGATAAAACACGATGCGGTCGATAAGCTCGTTTTTACAGCTGGGGATGTTCTGACTTCGCGCGCGATTGCTTTTAACTGATCTGAAGCATATCGCAGAAAAAGAATTCATTATCGCCAACGGTATTCTCTACTTCACAGCAGGTGCGGCTACATGGGGTTTGCTTCATTCTCACAGGTAGAAAACAGCCTGTTAACAAAGCCAATTGTGTTGATTTTCGACGCATGCATCAATAGTCCGTAAGATTCCTGGTGTTGCTGTTGTTTGTGCGTTTGTTGAAGTGGGGTATGACGGAACAATTGGGATTGGGGGGGGGGGCTATTACAGGAAGTGGATGCCAGTTCTCCTCTTAAATTATTCCAACAATTGTTTCAGCTTTCTTTAATTGTTTCTTTATCTGTTACCGTTGTTCCTTGTTGTTATTGTTGTTGTTGTGAGTATGTGTGGTAGCCAATCCGTTCGAAATGTTTGGAGCCCCGAAGAGCGTGCTCTTCGCCAGGGCCACCACCTCCCTTGTTGTTGCTGTTGTTGTTGTTGTTGTTGTTGTTGTTGTTGTTGCTGTTGTTGTTGTTGTTGTTGTTGTTGTTGTTGCTGCTGCTGCTGCTCTTCTTCTTCTTCTTCTTTTT
>NW_004797376.1:167126-169155 GCF_000002075.1 Aplysia californica
TCTATCTATCTATCTATCTATCTATCTATCTATCTATCTATCTATCTATCTATCTGTCTATCTATCTATCTATCTATCTATCTATCTATCTATCTATCTACCTTTATGAACAATATCGTCAATGGCACAGATGGTGCTGCCAACGTACTGTAACTTCTCCAAGGCCAATGGCTGACCTAGTCACCTACTAATCAATATTACTTGTCTGGTTTCAAAAATACTACGACTTTCGAGAGACAAGACCGGGTCAAACAGATTAAATAACGACTATGGCAATTAATGTATCGATTGCTGTTATAAGAATCGCCGGCGTTAATGCAAAAAATTATTTTTATTTTCACAGCGGCAAAGGTTGGATTTGAGAGTACTGGAGACTTCATGGCGTCTAGGAATTGAGAGTGCTGAAAATCCCATGGCGACTATATAATAACCTTTTTTGGGGCACAGCTCAGTAATGACGTAACAAGCAATCAAGAGTCTCTTCTTTGCCATGTTATGCGTATGTCGATTCCGTGGCATTTTTTATGCAAGCAAAATTCCTTTTTGAAGATGGCGCCCTTTCGACGGGCTGATAGAATCATCTGACCGGCAGAGCGGACACTGGAGTCTGCATCATTTTTTTTTTCCATAAAAGGAGGATTACCTTGAGAGAAGCTGAAAGAAAACGAATATCTGAATAGTTTCAAAGGGAGAAGGGGCGACAAGGAAATCCCTCTGTGCTTGAACAGGAATATTCCCTCTACACCCTCCTACATGCCTATCCCCTCCAGAATAAGGAAAACTTGGCGACAACATTCGGTTGCCTTGACTGTCTATCAAAATGAAAAAGGCCTTCAAATCATATGGATTGTTTATAGCAAAATATATTCTTCTAAAGTGGTATGAAGTAATATGATATAGATGCCTCTTCTTCTATGACAAAACGAATTAATAACGCCACAAGACTTGAAAATGAGACGTTTTGATTTATGGCAAATAACATTATCCCTAGAGCAAAGCTAATGCATTGTGAACGAACAGCGCATAATGGTTTCACGAATATTTTTGCTTATAAAACACCAAAGTTGAGCATGAGCATAGACTGCGTGATGCACAATTATGGTTTTTTATGCAATCTTTATAGCTGGAGATTCTTTCACGTGCGTCTTTCTCGTGAAGAGAATTTGGCTAGAGTGCGGTCGTTCCTGTTCTTTTTGTGATATAAGAAAGAGAATAGCGCAGTTATCTCAGGGGATTAACTGTATTGGGAGGGGGGGGGTCTGAGGGCAAATGTAAAAAACAATTATGAGCTTATGAGCATGGGTGCAATGTGCAAGTTGATAATTATGAGCATGATTGGGCGTGATAAGTGTGCCAGAGCACTTGTACCTGCACTATCTGTGTGGAAAACTTTGGATCAGCCTATTGTATGCATAAGAGCGGGTGAGTGAGAGTGTGTCAGTGTGTATGCATGCCTGTCAGTCCAAACTATACTTTAACCATAAACCTGATTTGAGAAGCAGTTAAAACGCATTTATGTATGGGGCATAATCATTAGTCTGTTTCGTTTTTGTGAAGACACTCAAAAGCAAATCGCTATGGAATTTACAACAATAAAGACAAGTTCCCGCACTAGAATAGTTTCTCATTTAGCATCATCTGCATGATATCTCACGTCAAAGAAATGTCGCGACTGCACTCACGATGAACACAACTTCATTACAGAAGTGAGGAGGACTCAAGTATTATATAAATTATATTGATACTAAACACTGGAGAGTGCCATTCGTATCTGTGCCAACAGTACAAGGGTGCTGATTTTTTGTTGCTTTTGTTTTTGTCGTTTGGGTTTTTTTTTAAGTTTTAGTAGAGGTTTTACGGCGCTCGCAACTGCATAAGGTCATATGAGCGCCAAGGGGTGGAAGTCAACAGATGTCCTTACAAGGAATCAGACGTACTCTGCTCACCTGTCTAGCTTCAACAGCACAAAGTCTGCTTCGACTATCAAGGCACGAGAAATGTCCCCCCCCCCCCCTTTTGGGAATGGCCT
>NW_004797376.1:169473-171013 GCF_000002075.1 Aplysia californica
AGGCAGGCAGAGAGACAGGTGAAAAAGGAAGAAAGATGAAACGGCAGATAAAATGAATATGAAAAAGTTACTGAAAGACATTGGGAAACAGGAAGACAAACAGACAGCTGGCAAGCAGACAGATAGATTAGCCACTCTAAGTAACTATAATTAAGAACTTGATCTCATAATTTCATTGGATATATGGTTTTATAAATTATAGGATTATAGATGATAATAAAATCACATATTGAGAACATAAAAGGGGAAAAAGAAAGACAGCTAAAAGAAGAGCAGGCTCGTAATTGAGCCCTTGGGGTCGTTCAGGAGACAACAGTGTCGGATTTCAAAACCCTGGACTCTAGTATGATTTCACAAGGTGCACCCTAGAATGAGTTCACAGGAGACTTTAAATTAGTCGAATTTTGCTGGTGGCAATCCCCAGTGCAAGAACGCGGGCGACTTCTTCTTTTGAGGTGTCAAATCAATTAAGCTTCAGCTACGCAGTAGCGGGTCGGAAAGACGAGAGTAATGAAATATTTCAAACTGAATAACAATCTCATTGCTTTACTGGTTAAATGCACGACACATTCAATAGTATTTTAGGTGGCGATAATTGAATTTGCTCTTTCAAAGACCTCCAGATATTTTGAAACGTTTGTATGAATTTTAGCCTCTATGAAACAGCTGATCTGAGCCTCTAGTTATTCAGAAGCTGGTCGAAAGAATGGAATACTTTTAACAACGTTTCATAAATAACAATAATCTTTTAGCTTCATTGATCGAAAACACCATATTAATTATCATAAGTAGGGGTGGGAAGGGCTAGGTAGGAACTAAACTGCCGTTTAGTATGCCTCTAAGTATTTTCAGATCTCAGAGTAACAAACATTAGTAGACTAAGGGTTTAAAAAATCATATTTAATGGAGATTTTGTGAGGCCTAAAGGTGATTCCTTAACAAGGAAATAAGGGGAGAGCAGCGGAAGAGAAGAATAGCATTATTATTGCTGTTGTTGTTGTAGTAGTTGTTGTTGTTTTGTTGTGGCTTATATTGTTGGTGGTTGATGAGTTGCAATTAAAAGTTAATGAAAAGCCTGCACGATAAGGGCTACATTTTGGATCAGAACAGATCAGGATAACACAATCAATGAAGGTAGTAGAGCCCACAACATTGAGTTCTAATTTTCAGGGGAAAAAGGAGCGAGGAGAAGGGGAAGTGAAGCCAGATAGTTTCGAGACTCAGGGAGAGCGAGAGATAGAGGGAGAGAGAAGGGGGGGGCGAGAGACAGAGAGAGACTGGCGGACAGAGAAAGAGACAAGCAAAGAGATTAGAAAGACGGGGATGGAGGTAAGAGAAATAGAGAAAGGACAGAGGGAGAGAGAAGTAGAGAAAGAGGGGAGAGAGAGAGAGAGAGAGAGAGAGAGAGAGAGAGAGAGAGAGAGAGAGAGAGAGAGAGAGAGAAACAGAGAGAGAGAGGGAAAGAGACACAGAGAGAAGTAGACTTGAGGGATAGACAGAGAAATAGAGATAGGACAGAGAGATAGAAAAAGAGAAACAG
>NW_004797376.1:171657-178005 GCF_000002075.1 Aplysia californica
ATGTGTGTGTGTGTGTGTGTGTGTGTGTGTGTGTGTGTGTGTGTGTGTGTGTGTGCGTGTTTTATGACATAGCGGCAGAAATATTAGCCACAATATACAAGTCTCCGTGTTATGGTTGTGGGTTTTGTTGTTGTTGTTGTTTGCTTGTTTTCAATTTCATTGGCATTACAGGCTGACCTCAACATTAATAGAGGAGCTTTGGCTAACACATACGTATCTGCCTTTAAGCAAAGACTCCATTGCCCATAAACCGACAAAAAAACATTTGAGAAGAATGAAGAGTCTATTCAATCCAACAGCTTTGGGTCCTGTTTCACGGACATGGAGCCGTGTTTATCTGAGACACACATGTGTAAAAATAACCACCTCTCTCAACATCTTCACACAGCTGACACAAAGAGATTGAATTACAGCATTGATAGCAGGATCGTATCTTTTTTATTCATTGTCGGGGGAATTGTATAATTGATTCGAGTCTCAGACTACAGCTATATAATGGGAATACGTACGAATGGGGGTTGTCGCAAGACGTAGGTTTGAATTTGTTAGCAGCATTTACGTACAAATAACATTGTTTTAAAGGTGGGACTTCTTAACAACGTCAGTCTCTAATAATGAAATGGGCACTTAGAGGGGGCGGGGGGGTGGCAACGGAAGTAAACAAGGTTAACAAACAATGATACATCTCCTCTTCTCTCCCTCCCCCTCCCCCATCTCCTTCCTTCCTCCTCACCTACACCCTCCAATGAGACCGAAGCCGCGCCCTGCATCTGTGAGTCAAGCTAATAGTGTTCCCAAGTTCTGATGATCAACGTGGAATAAACCATTGGTCAACCATTAAGTAAAAACTCTCCCTTTCGGAAATATGAAACTATTGCTTTGATTTAAGAATGTCTATACATTGTATTTTTTACAAAATATATTCAAAGCTCCGCACTCTTAGATTTATCAAATATTATAACGAAAAACGACTGAAAAGCATACACACAATCCTGACCCTTACCTGGTGGAGATTTCAAACCGTTAATCCCTTTATCCAGAGAACACAATGAATGATAATCCCGCCAAAAACCGAAGGCAGGAAGCTTGACTGGGAGAATGAAAGGGAAGGAAATTACATTTAAACACAGGGAGAAAGGCTAAAGGATTTGTTCCCACTAAGGTCGTCGAGCTTTGAAAGCCAGTTTGAAAACAGGAACGCGTCGCCCAGAGCGCAAGACCCGCCCCGCCCCGCTCCGCACCGCTGTGGGAACTGGCGGACGAGGGCGGAGGACGGCAGATCTGTTGTCAGCATCAACAGAAAAACAACGGTCTTGGGAAGGGGGGCGTTCGTTATGATTCAAGCGCGCCACAGCGCCATCACACAGAGAGCATTGCGGACGCGAACGCCAGATACTAAAGTTCAGTGAAGCGAGGCGAACGCACAAATTGAGAGCTGAGACGATAAAACTTTTTCGGGGATTTTTTTATTAAAGATGCTTAACCTACACATTTACTATTCCACTTTTTCTTCATTTTTATACTGGTCCTTACACGCGTGATGTTAACAATTTGGTGAATACAGAGTGCGAAACAAAACAGACAACCATTATGAATTAAATTTATTGAGGCAGATAAAGAGACGTACGGAAGGAAGGCGGACCAGACTCTATAATTGTACTTTCCTCGCGGCCTTTACCTCACACTGAGGTGTACGACACACGCACACACATTATTCCATATAGCCGAACGAAGATATCACTCACTTATAAATAGGAAACACTCTCTAAGACACAGACGTTGTATAAAACATACCTGTCTGTGTGTATGTGTGTGTGTGTGTGTGTGTGTGTGTGTGTGTGTGTGTGTGTGTGTGTGTGTGTGTGTGTCGTACAGCAAGTCAGAATGTTGAGATTTCGAAGACAAAAATTATAGTCACAGAATTCGGAAAATTTTAATTAACAGACAAAATAACTGTGCTTCATTTCGTAAGAGCCCTCGAAGAGAATAAGAAATAAACGTGTAGTTGAGAAGGGGATTGGGACTCATGATTTTATTAAAATGCAAGCTGGAGTGGCGTTATGGGAAAAACATAATATTACCTTGTCATGAAAAAGATTACATACCAGTGCCGTGCCCGTATCAAAACATTGAAGTTCGGATTGTTCAACCCTTGGGGTTCACAAATTAGATAGCTGTGTAAGCTAGGACTCCGTGCACACACATTCAATCATGGGACATGACATGGGCATGTTCAGGCAACTTGTTAATATGTGATAAACGACGGCAAATAAAAGCCAATAGAGAGGCCTACACATCCCGGATGTCACAAAAGCTTACACACGGTTGGGAAGCATAGTTGATTCAGGAGATAAATTCACAGAGCCTCACGGCTAATACCTCACATGACCATACTTCACGTATAACGGATGGTATGGAGTTGAATTCAATAGACATCCCGCTCGTTTTGCTTTTTTTCTGATATAGCTCTAATCCACCCGATATGTTTATGTACCACCTGTGCTCAATGTTATTGCGAATAAAGATGGTTCTCTTTATTTTTACCAAAAATTAGTTTTAATCTATAGGGGGATAACGATAATAATGTTTATTGCTGTTTTACTGGTGTTGTTGCTGCTGCTGTTATTCAGTTACTGTGGTCGTATAGCTGCTGTTGTGTTGTTGTTGCCGTTATTGCTTTTGTTGCTGTTGTTATTATTGTTGTTGTTACTGTTATTGCTGCTGCTGTTGCTGCTGCTGTTGCTGCCGCCATTGTTGTTGGTGTTGTTGTTGCTTGTGTTGTATGTGTTCAGTTTATCATACTACCTAAAATGCAAAGCTGAAACAAACTTTTACAGTGATCATAATTTGTGTTGTGTTCTTTTCTTAAATTCTGTTAGAAAAAAATCCAATCAGCTCTTATGGTGTGCGGATTTATTGAAAGGAGTCATGACCTGTTCAGTACACGTATTATCATTATCATTAAGGGTACATTCCATTGCTTAATACATGTATTGGGCAATAAGATTCTCATCAACAGATTTTGTATCTGTCGAACGCAGTGTTCCCCCACTGACTGAAGTTGTCTTTAGGCCATTCCCAAAAGGGTATATTAGCCTGTTCTTATTCACAGTAGAATTGTAAATGGGCTGAATTATCTATGGCATGCTTATAATGTGCTGGAACAACATTAACAACATACGGGGAACTGCTGCGTTTTGTTTCCTCATCCTTACTATCATAATTTTTTCTCTAGATTCTACTTCTTATGTATGTTTGTTACTCTCTTGTGAACTGAAATTCCTGGGGTGCCTTGATAGTCGAAGCAGACCTTGTACTGTTGAGGCAAGAGAGGTGAGCAGAGAAAGCCTGATTCCCCGTTTGGACTTCTCTGTTGACATTCACCCCTTGGCGCTCATATGACTTTATGCAGTTGCAAGCGCTGTAAAACCTTACTAAAACCCAAAACTAAAGAACGCAGTGTCATGAACTGCGCCCCTTTAACTGCTTAGTACTATTGACTTGAATATCATAAAAACAAGAATAAATATGTGTATGTAAAACACTGACTCACGTGAAACAGACTCTCATTTCTTGAAGCAAAACACAATGTTTCCTCTCAAAGAAAGAACGGCTAAGTGAATCCATTTCTCCACAAAACAAAGTATGTTGATTTTACAGTTGGTCACAAGCAAGAGCCTGCCTGGCCTTCAAAACACAAAGCAACCTTCGAAGACACCGACGACCCCGCTAGTATTTTTCTTTCTCCTTATACGGCTGCTCTTGAACAAGTTTGTCTTGCGGATGCTCTGTGAAAATAGCAACATTTACAAGGGCCATGACTCCAGTTGTGTGTGCGAGAGGCTGAGCACTGATAAGTGGCTATCAAGTGTCGTTGTGCGCTCACATGAGTACTGATGAGCAACATTGTCAGACTGAGTAGTGAGGGCGAAGAGGAAATGGAGGCCCGGGGATGCAGGATAGGGGGGGGGGAGCGGGGATAGTACGATGGGTTTAGGAGAGGAAGAAAGAATGAGAGAGAGTAAGGGAAAAATGGTGAGTAAGGGTGAAAGACAAAATCATTGAAATAAACCTGCATAAGACCAACAAATACGCACAGGGATAGAACACAGACAAGAGAGGCGAACAGGGAACGGACAGACAGACAGACAGACAGACAGACAGACAGACAGACAGACAGACAGACAGACAGAAAAACAGACAGTTCATGTGGTGAAGAATGACACCGTTACGCCGCTGGGTGTCATTCAAAACTATAATAACTTGTTGGGTTTTTTGTTGTCGTTCTCTTTGATTTTGGTTTGGTTTCATTTGGTGTTGTTTGTTGTTTTGTTTTATGGATTTTGTTTGGGTTATTTATTGTTGGTTATTGTGTTTTTGTTCGTTAGTTTGTTTTCTAGGGAGAGTTGCAAATTCCATCAGGGAAGTAGAAAAATCGCAATATAATAATTTTTTTAAATTACTTTAAATAGGAGGAGGATTCGTGGTCTACAAGACACGATGCACAAACATAGCTCTTAGGCATACGACTGTCTTAAATGAGCCTTAGTTCAGTTGTTGGATTGTTGGATTAATCGTGTGTAAAAGTGCATTACACTATATAGTGTACTAGAGTTTTTCCGGATTCCTTGACGAAATCTATACACAAAGAAATTATATCTACATTTTTTTTTTCTCTGGTAATGAAGTGCCTTCATCTTCCTTTACCTTATTTTTCGTACCATTTGATGGGAGATATCGGTGCAGGCGTCCAAAGATTAGAGTTCTTCTTGTGCTGTATTAACTTCTAACAGTGCCGTGATTCCTCTCTCATCCTCCCCGATCAATTTCTTAACGATGTGGCGTTCCGTTGATCCTGAGAAAGAAAGCACAAAGATCATCTGGTTCACAAAGAGAACTTTTATGTAGGGGTCCAAACTACTAGCAATACTATACTATCTGTTTACAAGACTAGGTTCTTCATATCATATTTTCATAATCAATATCGTTCAAAGATGACGTGATAAAAAATCGCGTTCATATCTATTTGAAAAAGAATCTCATGACAATATTTTAAAGTTGAATACTGAGCCAAAAAAGAACCGTTAAAAAAATTAATTGTCAAAATTGTTTGAACTCTGTGTAAATTTTTGGACACTGTAGCCTATAGAATTTAGCGAGAAAGTATTCAATTTGAATATTAGAATCAAAGGAAGAACAATTCTTTTTAAGTGTTAGAACCTTTTAGCTTTGCACACTATAATCGATAGATCTAGCTCGTTTTTTTTTTCCCAAAAGAACGTCAGAAGCATAAGAAATCAATTGATTTTGGGTTTAAACTTCATAATTTCATCAGAAGAAAAATAGCCACTGGAGCGATTTAAGTTCAATCAGCAGTTTAAGGTCATCAGCTGACAAAAGGATATTTCTTTTATTATGTATGAAACAATGGGTGAAATGGCATTGTGTAGTTATTGATGTTAACAAATGAATGTTTTGAGAAAACCAAGCACACGTTTGTTGATTATGTGCTTGAAGAAGCTACCAGTCTACATTAAAAAATACTAACTTAAACTACCATCACCTACTGAATTAAACCAATTATGGAAGCAGGTAACAAATTAATTAAGCTGGCCTCGTTTCACTCACCAGATAGCATCATTTGAATAGGAATCGGTACGCACAATGAGAAAACAGCAGTCAAACTGTCTCAAGGTCAAAACTGAGCCTAGATAGGTATTTTCAACATTTTGGACTCCAGCAGTAAGCGAAGAGGTGCGACACGTTAGCTGTTAAATGTAAAGTGGAAGGTCACATTATATTGCCTTCACGCTTTTGCCTTTAATGTTGTGGCTTGTTTTCAAGCAGGTTGAGAGAACAGGGGAAGAAAGTGGAGACGAAAGCAGACGACAGTTCATATTTATAATAGAGCAGGAAATTAGGTAAACGGAGAATATTTTAGTGAAGCAAATTTTCAGTCGCTGTCACTTTTTGAAACCCAGGATCTATTGAATAAGAGGCGAACACCGTAACCTCTAGACCACGATAGCCCACCACGTCGGATTGATGGCGATCGCCTTGGTCTGAATCACAAAAAGAGGTTCTTAAATTTTGGGTTGTTTGAAAAATTCCCAAGGGCAAACCTATCGCTTATTTTGTGTGCCAAATGAAAATACTTCAATGTGTGTGTGTGTGTGTGTGTGTGTGTGTGTGTGTGTGTGTGTGTGTGTGTGTGTGTGTGTGTGTGTGTAAGCGTGTGTGCGTGTGTTTGTGTTTGTCTGTGTGAGTATATCTGTTTGTGTCTCTTAGTCTGTGTATGTATGTGTGTTTCTGTGCGTGTTTCTGTGTGTGTGTCTATGTGTGTGTATG
>NW_004797376.1:178160-180676 GCF_000002075.1 Aplysia californica
GGGGCATCTCTCTCTCTCTCTCTCTCTCTCTCTCTCTCTCTCTCTCTCTCTCTCTCTCTCTCTCTCTCATGCTCCTTCCACATCTGAATGTACTCGACACTAAGAGGGCGAGAGTTATATAAGTACAAGTGGGTATAGAACTGTATTGCCCTTGAACACCGGGTAACAAATGTGGTTTGAGTTGTGGTTTTGATTGATATTACTACAGTAACAGACCAAATATTATGGTCATTTTCTGGGGTCCATTGAGGCGTCATGCGAGTAAGTATGGGGGAAATGTTTTTGATGTTGTGATGGAGAAATATAAAGGTCTAGGAGTTCACAGACACTTCGGAACAGTTATTTGCGTGCTGTAGTAGGGTGGGGGGGGTGTTGGGGTGAAAGTATGTATTCGTGAATGCGGGAATGAGTACACACACGTGTGTGAATCTATATAAATACAGTGCACCCTAGTAGTCGCGCAAAAGCCTGGGGGCGGGGGGGTAATAAAAAAATCAGCTTTATTGATATTAGTATTTTTAGTCTATACTAAATGCCCGAACTAAGCTTCCCCATCAACAAAGAAATAAGCATCTACTCATCTACTATCTATAAAAGCTATTTGAGTGTTTTCGTAGAGAACTTTCAGCACTCCGCAGTTATTTCATCTTTCACTAAATTTGGCCAGAAAGACTGTGCGTGACACTCTATCAAGGTTTTCAGGTATACACCCCCCACACGCACGCACGCACACAAACACACACATACACTCACACACACACACACACACACACACACACACACACACACATACACATACACACATGAACATTGTACAAATTCGTACATGGAACTCCCCTCAAGTTTGAGAAATGTTTTGTTTTGGTAAGTGTTTTAAAGTGTTCGCAACTGCATAAGGTCGTTTGAGCGTGCGGGACACTTTAAACATTTTCAGTTTGGTATGATTCAATTTGGAATTTTGCCCTGGTGGTACCGAAGCCTACTCTTATTGATTTTGGACCACCAAGGGGTCTTGAACGTGCACAACCTGTACACGGGACCTTCGAGATTCTTCGCCCCTATCCAAGAAGGCTAGGTGTTAGATCTTACCTGCCCTAAGATCAGGGGCGTGGCTGAAAGACAGGCGTAAGGAGCCAACGAGTAACAGTAGAAAGGTTACAAAAAGAGTCAGGGAGCCCAGAAGAGGGGCCAAAGAGGGGGGGGGGGCAGAAAGTGGAGACGAAAGCAGACGACAGAACATGGTTAGAGAGAAGGAGAATGGGTGAAAGGAGAACATTTTAGAGAAGAACATTTCCCGTCGCTGTCAGGTTTCGAACCCGGGCCCTTTGAATGGGAGGCGAACACCGTAACCTCCAGACCACGACAGACCCCTGGTCTGAGAAAACAAAACATTATAAGGAGAAATACCGGGTTGCAAAAAACCTCATTATTGTTTTCTGTGTACCGGTTTAACCTATTTATATAAGAAACGGGAAAAATGAAAATTTAATCAAACCAGTAGAAGATAATAAGTGACGAAACTTGCACAATAGATTCTATGTATTTCAAGACAATAAATTTTGGATTGGCTGATATTTCTTATTTATTTCTATATGTCAGAGTTTTAGAATTTCCACCCTCATATTTTATTGAAGTGCTCTTCACACAATAACAACTTCCTTTTAAAGCCATATATTTAAAAGATGTTTTGTCTTTCAATTAACTAAATGTGTTCAACTTTCATAGAGGGAATATGGAATGAGCAAAAACGGAAATTCGCAAGAACGATTTTTTGCCAGAATGACTGGTTTTTGCGTTTTACGAGCAGTGCACGCACGCATTGTGCATGAAAGCGAAAACTTTTATTTTTGGCCGTCTTTCACAATAGAAAGGTGCTATTTTACTGAGAGAATGTTCTGTTCCAAAGAAGAAAAAAAACTTGCAAACAAACGGCAAAACATGGGGCATATTCTAGACAATCCAGATTCGCAAGGGAAATGTACTCAAGGCTCCTAAATTTCGCGTGCAAGACGCGAGTTTTCCCCAACACCTTGTCGCGATTACTGTTTAGATAATGTAAGAATTTTTTTCCCGGTAATTGGATCAGTGGTTTTAACACTGCGGTCGACTTCTTTTTTTTCTTCAATAATATGTTTTATCTATCTAAAACCCCAAAAAAGCAAAAAATGGCAGGAAGCAACAAGAATGCTTGGAAATATGCAAATTCGTTCCGTGTTTCTGATTAGTGTTCGACGAATCTAAATGTGCTGCAACGTTGCCTTTTGGCCTGCTACGTGTTGGACACTAATGTCCCAGGCGTCTTTAAAGAGTAAACATAAGATGGCCTCTCTGAATAACGTTACACTCGTGCCAATGTCAACATACAGCATGTTGGACTCACGATAGTCATAGGTCTATATTGTTTATCATTGGCTTTGCAAGAATATTCCCTCACGTTCAATGATGCTATTTCAACATGAACAAATAGTTCATATATTTCCATAAAACAGAGAGAAAGATAAATGTATTATAATTTT
>NW_004797376.1:186502-189002 GCF_000002075.1 Aplysia californica
AAACGCGCAAATGTGCAAACATTGCGTTCTGATCATTGGCGGAACAATGGCTCTCTCTGCGCGTTTTAAAGATATTAGGTTTGGGGGGTGGGGGGGGGGGGCGATTAGCCAAGGAAAATGAAATAATGAGGGTGATTTTTGTCATATGGTGAAAACTGATCAGGAAGAGAGCGTAAAGGTCATTTTATACCAATGAGCTTATAATTACTCATATCACCCGTGGGACCTGCAAAGCAGAATGATATTAACATTGAAGGTACAATAGGAAATATTGCTGGAAGGCAGAGCAGTATGCATAAAACCATGTATAACAATGGCTTTGTCATTCTGGATGAAGATGCAATCAAGCAGGTTTATCAGACCTAGGATTATCAAAACAGGTCACAGCCATCTAGTCGTATATTGTGTAACAAACAAGTCAGAGATCGAGAGCTGTTTATATATCATATAATCCTGCTCACTATGTCGTCAGTTTGTCATGAGTAATATATTCAGTTGTACACAAACACACACAAACACGTGCGCATACACACACACACACACACACGCGCGCACGCGCGCACACACACACACACACACACACACACATACATACATACATACATACATACATACATACATACATACATACATACATACATAGACGATCAGAATACAGTGCTGAACTTTGGAAAAATTACACGTGTAATGGCAAAATGTGAACCTGCAACATCAAAGCATGAACTTGACTTTACTATGATAAAATGTACGAGAGCAGCTAGTGATCGTTAACAATGGCGGGTCATTCCTCGTCAAACTCTGAGCTGGAGGCGACGTATCCGTGTACTCCAGGTACAGTATGTGTATATTTGGTCTCCCTGTTGAGTATATATTATTGACCATCTCAGTGGGTTACTGTGTCATAGCAAAGTAACGAAATATGTTTAACAAAGAAACGGATCGTGGCGTCGGTGGCCTAGTGGTTAGGCTCTCGGACTCGTAACCGTAAGGTCGTGGGTTCGAATCCCGTCAGGAGCCCGACGTTGTGTCCTTCGGAAAGGCACTTTACACGAATTTTCCTCACTTCACCCAGGTGGGAATGGGTACCCGGCTATAGACAGCGAAAGATCTTGTCAGTTTGTTAGTGTTTGAGCGCTTAATCAGCTGCCTGCACTGTATGCTTTTCGGGAAGCTGAGAATGTTTCGGGGTGTTCTATGGCCTGCTGGGGTAATAATATAGTGTAAAGCGCATAGAGCCTGCTGTTGAGCGGGGGTATGCGCTATACAAATGCTATTTATTATTATTATTAATACTTTTTGATAACGGTTGGTTGCAGAGTCAAGGGGAGAGATCGGATGAAAGCGCGACTTTAAGCACTTAAAATAGGGGGAGATCTCCTCGCGTTAAGATCTGTTCAACAATTCGAGAAAATTTTCAAGTATCGCCAGGTGCCTCGGAGTATTATTTCAACAAAAACCTGAACCATACATGGTGAAACAATCGTGCTTTTTCAACAAGCCCGTCAAGGACATTCATCGGCATGAACTTTTGTTGTAGATCGCAACATGTGCAAATGCTTCAGGAAAGCACAAGATTTTTCAATTTAAAATTGCAACACTTTTTTACAGTCAATGCTTGACATGCTCTATGGAACTGTGTTCATTAATGTCTAGTTTACGGGGGGGGGGTGTCATTTTAGGCTAAATCTGTATTAGATCTTCAAGATCACCGGATTTCCTGGTTGATGAATCACTACAGACACCGAAACTGTGGACAGCAGCTGCAGATAACCACGGTCTCCACTGATGTTATGGGGATTTTTAAGGCTCGTGTCTTTTGAACGTTAAAACCCCCATCAATTCTTCTTAAAACGAAGTTTGATAAAGAGAAAAACAAAAGAAAATATCGGCAAACAACAAAGCTGAAGACAGCGGATACCGATTATAAAAATCTCCGGTTTCCTAAAGCACCAAGACGTTCGGGCGCTATGCGGGCAACTACATCTTTTCCATCAAGCCTTCATCTTGCAGGGATCGTACAGCTAAAGCAAAGTTAATCACAAAGCTTACCCTTGAAATGGAATATAAATACATGTACTTCATTTAATGGAGAATAAAAATTATGTATATAAATTCTTTCAACCCCCCCCCCCTAAAAAAACAAACTTGCCATGGATATTTTTTAAAATTTATTTAGCATAGGTCTAAGAATAGTAATATTGTATAACCGCTAAAATCGTCCGACTGTACGTTACTGTACTTAGCTTCCGGGGTTTGCGCAAACTCGTATTTTGAATGACATTTGAAGACAATTTACCGACGTTTTCTTTTCTGGTGCCCACGAATATGAATATAAAAGGCCAAATCTTCAACGTGAGATTCAGATGCGATACTTGTAGCTCGTGATCGGTTTTAAAGTGGTAAGCAATTCGTGTATTTCATGGGTCACCATTGTAAGGGGAAACGTTAATGCATACAATATAGTTAGAACAATTAGTTGTGTGTAACCTGCAATCTAACT
>NW_004797376.1:191502-199349 GCF_000002075.1 Aplysia californica
ATTAAACGAAGAACAATATAACAAACACACTCGAGTAAACACACACACACACACACACACACACACACACACACACACACACACACACACGCACACACACACACACACATGTATTTGTGTTTGTTGTTTTATTTGTTTTAGTAAGTCAGTGTTTTACGGCACTTGCAACACAATAAGATCATACAAGTGCAGAAGATTAGATGTGTTACAAGAGAGTAACAAACACAAAAAGAAGGAGGAGTAGTAAACACGATAGAGGTTTGAAAGTGTGTGTGTTTGTGTGTGTGTGTGTATGTGTATGTGTGAGTGTATATGTGTATATGTATATATATATATATATATATATATATATATATATATATATATATATATATATATATATATATGTGTGTGTGTGTGTGTGTGTGTGTGTGTGTGTGTGTGTGTGTGTGTTTGAGTGTGTGTGTGTGTGTGTGTGTGTGTGTGTGTGTGTGTGTGTGTGTGTTTACTTCAATAGTATTGTTTACAATTTGAGTGTGATGAAAATATTTCGCCCATTAAATTGGGAATGTACTTATCGAACAATTCAGCGTCGGACGGAAGTGAACCAATTTACGAACAGGAAAAAACAACTCACTTTAAATATAAAAAGCAAACAATTTATTAAAGTACTCCATCCTATGAGCAACTAAGAAAAAGCAAGGGAGAGGAAGTAGAGGCTGGAAATGAGAACGAAAAAATAAGAAGCTAGAAAAATGCTCGAGAGCGCGAATAACTAGAGACTAGAGACTTTACATACACCACCACGACGGCGCTATGGAATTAAAATTTATTGTTCATGTCCACGTTTAAACTAATCGTCATTTTCCTTTGAGGACCGGAAACACGAAACTACTTGCCTATTTTCTAGGTAAGAAAGGATGGCTGATTCTGTTCACGATACATCTATAGATGCTGACTGAGTTGATGAAACAGGAATCAAGGGTCACTTTCTTGGTAAAAAAATATATAGTTAATATTCCGTTGTTGTTGTTGTTGTTGCAGTGTGCCAATCTCAAGCGTCAATCTCATGACTTTTCATATTTGGTTTGATTCTATTTCCTTTGAACAAAGTCGAAAAATGGCCTACCTTTTCCAAGATATCCACAAGCTGATGTTTAGGTTGCCATGCCCAAGTAGAAAAAACTTCAATGCGTGAGTACAAGGCCATGCTCACAACATGCGACATGTCTTTAGAGTTTAACGCCGTGATGTTTTTGAAGAAATGTGTCATGGTACAGGTGTGTGGTAGAGTCGAGTTTGACCCTCACGGTAGTCTGAACAAGAGGCTGCCGCTTGATGGTCATAAAAATGTCGCTGCAGAGTTTTATACAAATTGATGCACGTATGGCACTCGTACCAAGACGCCATGCAATTATCAAGTTAACTCTTTGTTGCCTACAAAGAATTGCAGTCATTACCCTTCGTGTATTTCCTTTCTATGCAGACAATGTTTAGCCACTACGGTTGCAATTATCACCGTCGTCGTTATTTCCAGTTTATAACTCATGCTGCAAACCTGCCAGATTTATATGAGAACAAAAAACCTATAATTTTGTAGTAAACCTAGCAGGTGGTTTGGTTCATCCCACAGTTGTCAAGTGAATATATAACTGAGATAACAGGTTTACTGTGTTCCTACACTTTTATGATACTGTGTTCGAGCTGAGGCAAGATCTTGAAACAATGTGTATGCCACTCTTCTCATTGTTGTTTAAGTGGTGCGACTCTATAGGATTATGATTTGCTCTGCCTTTCCGGAACCTGTTGAACTTCAGTTTGTAGTGAAAGACAACAGAGGGAGAACTAGAGTTCACTAAAATATACTCATACCATTTCCTTGCATCTTTGATTTTACTGAACAATTCACACGGGTCTGATTTAAACCTAAGTGAATTGTGTAAAAAAGGTAAACCTTCATTAGAGCAGCCTAAGATTTAGTTTGTTACAACAGAAGTAGCATTGGTGGCAGCGTTAACAATACCAGAAAACTGCCAAAGAGACTAAAAGAAAATACCAAGCATATTTTTTCATAGACGAAGTGACGCCATTTTTATAGAAATACCAGAGAGACAAAAATGTTATAAAAAATTAAATGCAATGCAAAGGGCCTTGGGACGAAAACACGTTATAAAAAGATGAAACAATAAGATATCGAGTCGTTCTTACGTACAAAATTGGGTCTATTGTGCCTTAAAATACAAAGCCTAGCTTACTTAAGAGGCTTTTAAGAGGGCTGAGCAAGTCGACGATTGCCTGTTTTAGACATACAGGAAACGGATACTCGGAATATAAAAAAAATGGGGACCAGAAAGAGATGAAAAAGAGAAGAAAGCACATAAACGTATCTGCCCTGCCCGAACATAATATCTTCAATAAATAAATCGGGTGCTTTTTTAATGCGCAGAATTTGTGCACTGACCTTTTGCGACAGAGCTGAAAGAGGTCTCGGCAACGTTAATTTATTGCTCTCCTGGGCACTTCTGATTCTGCCTGCAGCATCCTTGCCACTTCAGAATGAAGAGGAAAGACACAAACACACACCACATAAACACACACACACACACACACACAAACACACACACATAAACACACACATACACACACACACTCACACGCACGCACGCACGCACGCACGTATGCTCACACTATGCGAGAGAGAGAGAGAGAAAGAGAGAGAGAGAGAGAGAGAGAGAGAGAGAGAAGGGGGAGAAAGATGGAGGAAGAGAGAGAGAGAGAGAGAGAGAGAGAGAGAGAGAGAGAGAGGGGGGGGGGGTAAAAAGAGATGGGGGTGAAAGAGAAAGAGAGAGGGGGGGTTGTATTGGAGAAAACGATGAAACGAGTTGAGCCTCCGTTCGTTGCAGACACTTTTATGTCACGTAGACACGCCATGTCGTTAAGACAGAAGAGGAGAAAAAATCACAGCTATTCAGGACAAGGAATAGGAAAAAGTTACATGGAAACACGGTCTGCCACTAACCCTCATCGCTTACTTTGCTTTCTTCTCGAAATCCGTGGTGTATTGGATGACAAGACAAGATTGTTCATGCGAGCCTTGCTCTGACATCGTAATATTATGCGTCTGATTCAGACAAATCGCCAAAACATCACTAAACAGGTTGTATAATATCTATTTTGTCCTAAACGTCAAAAAAGGCAAATACATGCAAGCAACAAAAAAAAGATAAAGTGTTGCAATACCATGAACATGGCTCTTACAACGAGACCTGGTTAACTATCTTTGGTACGACCAATTAAGGCCCATCTGAATACCTGAAGAAAGTTCCCTCCTTATTAAAATGGGAATGAAACCGAGACGGGCAGAAAGTGTACGCCATATTTTGCCGTTCCTGGTAAAAGATTTCTAGGCCTTCATTGGTCATAGGCGCCTAATTAATGGACGTCATATTAAATACAAAGCTATATCTTATAACTAATAGCTACTTATAACGATGGAATATATTTCTCTTATACCATGAAATCACATAATATAGAATATGTAAGAACCTGGAGAAGAATTACAGAAATCGATGTACAGAAAGGTGGGAGGACAAGAAATAACATCGACAGGCTAGCCCAGGATAGGGAAAGGTGGAAGGTGTTTGTCCGTTGCCTATACCCTGGTGCAGGGTGAGAAAGGCAATGATGGTGATGAAGACTTGTCGGTTGACCTGCAAGACGACTCACCCTCCCGGGGCCAGCGAAGTCATCACAATACAACCTACCTACCTAGCTACTCGTAGCTACGTACCTACCTACTCTACCCACCTACCTACCTACCTACCTACCTACCTATCTACCTACCTACCTAATTCCATGTTTTGTAATATAATATATTATTATGGCAACCGGTTTGTAATAACATACTAAGAGACTTTCCGGGCTAAATCAGAGGGATACACTGAGATGGAGTCTTACATCCTACACGTTCAACATAATGTAGAGGTCGTGAGGTACACGGAAATGAGATAAAGACAGAAATAGAGCGAAACAGGAAGAGAGACTAATATGCCTCGCCGTGTGCAGATCACCGGCCTCTTCAAGCGAACACGAGTAATAAGAACAATATGGACCTACGTTCTGGGCAAGTTGCTGGGAGTTCTGTCTTCAGTCACTTTTTTCGTTTTGTTTTTGTTTTTAGGTAGGTTTTGTTTTTGTTGTTGGTTGTTTTTTGTTTTGTTTTGTTGTTGTTTTTTTTTGGGGGGGGGTGTTTTGAGTGCATATTTTTGCTTGTTTGTTTATTGTTTGTGGGGGGGCGGAGGGGCCGAGTTATTTGTGTGGGAGAGGGAGAGATCATTGCCTTGAGCGTGTTCATGTACGAATATTATAGCTTTATTTTCTTTCTTTTAAGCGTCATTTCAGCCGGGTTCATTTGTTCGAGTTGATGTAGTGATGACTGTTATTAGCCTGCCCCCCCCCCCTTCCCTCATTCCCAACGCCCTCACCCCCTTCCGCTTCAACCCGCCTATTTCGAAGTTCACGGGCCCTAAATTTTAATTTGTTGTTTCTAAGTAGAAATACGTTGGTGATTTTGTTTTCCAGGGTCAATTGCGGGTTGGGGTTTTTTTGGTTTCTTGGGTGGTTTTTTTTTGGGGGGGGGGTTTGGAGGGGGGGCTCCATTAGTGTAATATACTTTCGCCCCAGACCACTGTTCCTGAATACAAATTATTCAACCTTGTACCAGCTGCTCTTTACATTAAAGATGACAGATCGAGAGAATCACACTCGTGAGAGCAAAGTGCTTGTTGGATGAATATTGGACAGGATCATATACATGTGAAGGGAAAAGGAAGATTTAAACATGACAGCGTGAATAAGAAACAAGGGGATGTCGTTGTAAACTACATGTTTTACTATCAATATTATCTTTCTTCTGTGGATGTGGTAAGCACTTAATTTTGTCTCCCCTCTCAGAACGCAGCAGGTGTTTCAGCGGCAAGGTTATAAAACAAAGCAGTGACAGACAGATTACTATGCGATGGAAAAAACACGTCAAAGAAGCACTTGTATCCAAAACTTTTACCCAAGAGATAAACGCTTTTAAAATAAAAAAGTATTACACTTGGACTGGAATGCGTTTCCACTGAAACAAGCCCTCGTTTCTACTTTCTTCAATGTTTAACCAATCCAACTATATAGCACTTTTTAAGAAACTTCTTCCTAAAGGAAAAAGAGTTATTACATGATACAAGTATGTGCCTGGCTCCGACTTACTCTAAAAGGTTTACCCAATACAATGTCAGATATCTTGTGTTTCGTACAACACTCACCAAGGGACTGATAGCAGATATCAAGTTCTAATGAAGTCTCTCGGGACGCTGGCACCGACGAACACCCATTGTTGTGTATTACGCACAGGGTCGGAATATGGAGACGTTACTTATCTTGAGTACGAGAACTCATGCGTTTGTGTGATCGCAGGTCGGTGATAACGGCTTGCAGGCGAGGATTTCAAACCATGCTCACAAGTAAGAACATGTGCGAATGAATTAGAGAACAGAAACGCGCTCTCTTCCTCTCTCTTTCTCACCCCCCCCCCTCCCTCTCTCTCTCTCTCTCTCTCTCTCTCTCTCTCTCTCTCTCTCTCTCTCTCTCTCTCACTCTCTCTCTCTTTCCTCTCTCTCTCTCTCTCTCTCTCTCTCTCTCTCTCTCTCTCTCTCACACACACACACACACACACACACACACACACACACACACACACACACACACACACACATACTCTCTCTCTCTCTCTCTCTCTCTCTCTTTCTCTCTCTCTCTCTCTCTCTCTCTCTCTCTCTCTCTCTTGCGCGCACACACAAACACGCGTGCAGGAACAGGGTTTTACTGTCAACGCATTTCTCTTATAATATTATATGACGCCTGTTTTAACTTATGGATTGAGCCACTATCGAGGGCAATGACCTCGTTGCCGTATGATTCTGTGAAAACGTGGGATCTCCGGAATATGATGCCAGTATTTTATCAGCTGCATCAGCCGACGGAAAACAAAAGAGAAGTTCTGGAGAAACAAGAGAGGAAGAGCAAAACTTCAGGAAATAAATGAATGAAAGTGGGTACAATTTGCAGGAACCGTACCCACATTTTACAGGAGTGGTAGACACATTAGATTGCGTGCTGTTATTGTTGTTGTTATTATTTTTCTTGTTATTACTGTTTTTGTTGTTTAATCGCAGGATTCGAAGAGTCGCTACAATAACAGCAATATTGCCGAAGGAACAGAATTAGACTACTGCAATTGCAGCACTGGGATTTAAAAAGAGAATAACAATACACCTCACAGGAGTACCTACCAACCATCCTAAGCTACAGGCCAGAAATAGAACAGACGGCGAAGATGGATGAGATAAATCCAATGACTAACCGGCTGCGAGTTTATCGCGACAACCTTTGGATAATCAAAGCTGCGACACCTGAAAGTGAAAGTATATTCACCACTCTCTCGTACATAAAAACTTCTAAGGTACTCGAAACTACATCTATCTTTACAGCACGCTTCATGACGGCTCGTAACGCACTCTCACGTAAATCCGTTACTTGCTGGGAGTCTAGCATCGGGATCTTTAACCGAAGGTAACGGGTAGATAAATATTTATACTGAGCATTTCCTTTTTGCGCATCGACCCCAAGCGAACATAATTATGTCAACTGTGAAGAAACCCGAAATGTGCAACGAGTGCCGCTCAAGACTTATATACTAATAGTATTTGTGACCACCTAGATTTCTGCGTGGGGGGGGGTATCATCATCCACTGTCAATCTACATGTACTGTTAACTAGTTATCAAAAAAAATCAAAAGAATGAGGGTAAAAATTACCCATTTCCAACCGGCCTTCCCTTGAGGGCGTAAAATCGATCAGAATGTATGCCAGAAGTCTTCCTTAATTATCATAAGTTCCAGTTACTGCTGCAGTCATCACTCTGCTCGATGTTTGTGCATACCTTCACGCCCCTTGTGGTGTGTTCGCGCACAGTCTTCGCTTCCTCGAGGGGTAGAAGGGGGGGAGAGTACCTTTCTTGCTCTAAAAACCCGGTGGTACCCACATTTCATTTTTATGTAAATGAAATGTATATGCAACCTTGTGCAAAAACGAAGAAAAGGTTGTTTTTTCAGCTTAGCACTTTGATTTGTTCACGTGGGGAAATTAGATGAAAACTGACAATGGAACGATTGATTCAGGGTATGGAAAGGGTTTACTTATAATAGACAAATACTCTCAACTAAATTTAGCAAACTAAATGTGAAGGCATGAAATCAGTCATGCATTCATGTCTCCTGTTTTCGAGTAGAAGGTTTTTACATAAGAAATTTTAATGTAACTCTGAATCGCCTAGCAAATCTTAACTTGATATTTCTTCGTCACTTTGAAAAAAATCGTAGAGCATGACTTTGTAGGCGTTATGTTATGGGGCAGACGTAGAGACTATGAACTGTAATGATTGTTTGTTAAATCCTGGCCTTGGCGATTATGCACAACTTATGTATTTCCATTGTACATGGTGAAATGCTTCTACTTTCCCCCAGGTTTTGATGGAAATGTCCCAGATTTGTTACATGTCTGGGTGTGAAAAAACTCTTACTTCAGAATAATACAGAATACAATCTGATCAGTAAAGCAAAATTCATTTTTATCTGTACTTTGGTAAAATTCTAGGCCTGCATCACTCTAAAAAGATAACGTCTTCCGCCGTACACACTCTGTTGTCATTTTTAGATTCGTTTCTTTGTTTTTGTAAAGTGTTTTACGGCGCTCGCAACTGCATAAGGTCATATGAGCGCGCGGGACACACCTAATATTTTCAGTTGGTAGGAAAAAAAAATCTT
>NW_004797376.1:200073-201375 GCF_000002075.1 Aplysia californica
CCCAAAAAAAACGCTCAAAATTAAAGTCTGAAACGCAAAAGAGTCTCGATAATAGAAGGGCGGAGCACGATGGTATCAAAGTTTTCAGAAGCTTAACACGACAAATTTTCGAAGAGCACTTACAAACTCAAAAGAGTAACTTGTAAAGAGGGTAAGCACTCACGTTACAAACAGATGTATCAGTGAGTAGCCGACGGTGAGTGCAGGCACTGACTTGTGCGGTGAAGTGCTCTCTTCCAACAAGCACTACTGGGAACATCCGTCTCGCTGATGTGACACAAAGTCACAGGGTGCAGACGACTAAAACGTAGCACATAAGGAACACACAGTTAGACACCTATGCTTTGTGGTGAGCGATATTTGAACAGTTATAGGGGATGCCCACATACGCGATCAGGTCGGGTCGGGTCGGGTCGATCTGGTAGTCGGGTCTAGCCAAATTGAGGGCGTAAAGCGACCATCGTGGCACAAACCGATCGACTCGGTCGGTGACCTACAAAAACAAACGTGTTTGTTTTCAGGCTTGCGAATCGCGTGATCAGCAGCCAATCACAACAAGGCTGAGTCACGGGTCCATGTTGACACTCAAAATTCGGTGGCACCCTCTTCGAAAAAGTGCATACTTTGTGAACAGAGTTACCCTACTTGTTTGAAAAACAATACAAGCGAAACTAACAAAATGTGCTATTCCTATTCTTCTTCTGAAGAAACAAAAGAGAGCTTCAACACAAAGACTGCAGCACCATCTGAACCAATGCGCGGACTTCCACAGACAACTTTTTTGTCAGAGTGAACTAGAGCTATCTTCTTATGAACAATCTTTGATAATAGAAAGTTATCGATGTAGATATAACTATTGTAACCACGTTTATGGGATTCCAGGCTGCCGCAGTACTGCAACAGGGAACTGCGAAAAGGAGCCCTGGATCAAGCCACTGAGGTTAAAGGTTTCTCTACTTTAACTTCCAGGTCGTCAGGTACCATCGCTGCGGGGTTGTAGTGTGCACAGAAACCACCAGAAAACGACCCGACCCGACGACCCAACCCGACCGGATCCGCTCTCGCCAGTGGGCACCCCCTATTATGATACACAATCTTTTTCGGGATCAAAATTGCTCTTAGAATAGGTAAACTAGAAATTAGATCTTGTTTTTCCTGATCTGACAACAGGCAGTGCAACTTTGTGTTTATTTCGAACGCAATAACGGAATTGCTTGATTTAGAAGGCTTTTCATCTGGCTTTAATGTGTTGGTTTTGTGTAAATATGTTGGTAGATGTTGAGAGTCATTCTTCTTCCCATC
>NW_004797376.1:202453-206821 GCF_000002075.1 Aplysia californica
GGGGGGTATTAGTATTTCGTTCTGGATTTTTTTGTTTTGTTTTGGTTTTTATTTGGGGGGGGTGGGGGTTCTTGTGTTGATATTGTGAATATCATTCAACGCACTGTTCGTTAAACTGAGAAAGCTTTTCCGAGAGAACGTACTCTGAAATGCTCAAGATAGGCAAAAAAAATGCTAGCGTAAATGAGGCTGAGAGAGGGGGAGAGAGAGGAGGGGGAGAGAGAGGATGGGGAGAGGTGTTTCCACAAGTCAGTTATAGCTGTTTGTATGCGCTGCTTTGTCTATATTTGAGTTGCAGAAGCTGATTGTTATTCTTGATCGAAGTAGTGCGGGAGAGGGTGGGGGGGGGCTTTTGAAAAGGGTAAGAGAAAAGGGAGAGCACAAAAAAGAATTAGTCCTAAGACAGACACACATACAGAGAGAGAGAGAGAGAGAGAGAGAGAGAGAGAGAGAGAGAGAGAGAGAGAGAGAGAGAGAAGGAGGGGGGCGTACGTGAGTAAAAATCAGAGAGAAAAGGAGAGGGGAGAGATCTCATGGGGTGGGGGCTGCAATTGAGGGTTGATTTCACTGAAAACTCGTCTCCTCGCATAAACTAAAGACACTCTATCGCGCTTTTCAACGGAAAAAATGTAATCCCATTAAATGTGACCTACCTTCACCATTATAACCCCCTCTACAAAACGCACCAACCCCGTCTCTCACCGTCTAACTTTTCCGAATCCACCCCCACTAGAATAATCTGCCAGCCAGACAAGTCCTGCTAAAAAGATGAGACAGGCCAGTGTCTCTATTACCCTCTCCCATTCCGTCTAAGACAACGGGGGACCTCTAAGCAACAAAGTATTGAGAGAAACCATTGCTCCTCTCTGTGTTTCCCTTCAGATCATTCTGAAGCCCTCACTATTCAGTTAATATTCTCTAGCCGTAACCTGAATAATCGCCCCCACAGGATGTGGCACAGGCTTTGAAGGAGTAAATCATACGTGAGTTCTGTAGGACGGTGTAATGTTCCGCGCAACGCCCATCATAAAGTCGATAAGTGAGAAGAGCGGAGAACGTTTCAGAGTCGTTAGTTAGCGCGAGCCTGCTTTCCCTGTCTGAGAACTTCTGCAAGATAAAGAAGCTTACAAAAAGATGCTTCTAAATTAATAGCAGGGTGGGTACGTTCGTAATTGCAAGCTCTCCAACATCACATGATAACAGGGTGTGAAGACGATCAAACCATACGAATTTTTCGAGGTCGACAGGTTCAATATCCTGCTGTTCACCCGACGTTGAAATTTTTATTAGGAACTAGTCGGTGTCATGATGTTCATTCTTAACGAAAATATTGATACTGGTATCGGATGATGAATGACGTTCGGCTTGGGCAAGTTGCAGCGTTTGCACACCCTATTCGGCGCATCGCACATCACGGTACGGAAAGAAAACAAATGTAATAATAACAAAAGAGGATTAAGTGAATAGGATCGCTGTGGCTCCGGTCGACAAGCAATATTTTTCGGAATGATTTCTACGTCTGAGACAGACCAAAATAGTTTCTTAAGGGATGAATGTCACACGAACCTTGTCTCATGGGTTTGTCCGAGATGCTACAGTCAAATTTGATTTTCAAAATACGCAGTTCAAATTGCCCAGCAAGCCATTATGGTCACCAGTGCGTCAGGTGAGGGATTAGAAATGAAAGTCTTGTCTTCCCGTGCGGGAAATAAGGCGTTTGTGGAATTGTGTTAGTTTGAGTTTCTGCAAAAAGGAAGGCATCGACACAAAAAGGCCATTGTAGGAAAAAGTAAGTTTTCCAGACAGAAGCAAAAGAGGGATTGTAAAGGAGAAGGACCTGCGCTCTCCAACCACCCTCTACAGTGTCACTGATGAGGTCTTGGAAGAAATGAATGTGAAAGAAGAGTAGAGATTCTGTGTCGCGACATTCTCTCTCTGATAGCTTGATAAGCCTCGGTGACCTTTGTTTATACAGTGTTATACTTTATATAATATTATATATATATAATACATATATACATATATTCCTTAAGAAGCAAATCCTTGACTTACAGTGCCTATTCTACTACTTGTTTTCATAAGGGTTCTGTTTTGTGTTCCTGTTTGGATTTTTTTCTGTTATTGATTATCTTAATGATCTTGTTCTATTCTTACATATTTCATGTTGTTTCAAGAGGTCATCGTCACATTTTGTGAATGATTGTAGAAGACACCGGAAAAAAGGAAAGTCAAACAGATCTCCCGAAAGTTCAAAAACAGCACTCATTATTATTTTCTCATTAGAAAGCACGCATGACCTTGTTTCTCCCAATAAATTATATCTGACCCAAAAAAAAAGGCTCAACATAAAATTTGTTGTTATTTATGGCCACTCAAAAATCTCTAAAATTGTGGTCAAAGACAGGAACAGTGTTGACAGCATCGGCAATTTCAAATATTTTACTGTTGTAAAGGAAGAAAAGGGTTTGGTTTTTTCTTGGGTTTTTTCTGGGAAGCCAAATCCAGAGACACCTTCTCCTGAACAAACCTCACCACTCTGCTAGTTCCATTTTCCATAAGATAAAGCATAGGTTTAGTACTGCAAGGTCTTCATTGAGTGGCAGTAACGTTGCTTTCCTATTTTCGTGGTGTGAGATTACCTTGGTCTCTGGGGTCTCTATTGCTAGCTAATGCTTTCCATTCTTCGTCTGGGAACGTGTTTAGCAAAGGGTATACAAAGTGTGCGTGTATTTGTGGGGAGGGGGGGGGTTAAAAGTGCTGTCTGTCTGTCTGTCTGTCTGTCTGTCTGTCTGTCTGTCTGTCTGTCTGTCTGTCTGTCTGAAGGCGCACTTGTCGATGATCATGGTCAGGAATTCGGTATTGCTACACTAAAGGAGGAGCGCAATCTTCCCTCAATTAGAAGAACAAACTACTACCAACAGATTTGGGGTATAAGTTTTTGACTGTCACTTATTTTGCAGGCTAAATTAGGATCCTTGGCCCATTTCTTAAATTAAGGGTTAATATATAGGCTATTGAGCCATCGACAGCAATGGCGTCCAGGGTGTACGGTTTTTCCAGCAAGCAATTGCTGAAGCGTTATTTCCTGCAGCGGTTTCGCCATAACTTATGTGTATCCAGGAACGTTCGGATTCAGCGAAAAGCACTTACGCTTGACACACTCTTTAACTCTCTCTCTCTCTCTCTCTCTCTCTCTCTCTCTCTCTCTCTCTTTGAGTATTCATCTATCTATCTATCCATCCCTTCATCTATCTGCCCATACGCATGTATCTAGCTACCGTGCAATTAAACTATATTATATCTCTGATATCGGTGTATGTATATATTTCTGTCGTACTACATATAACTACATATACCCTTCTATGGGTTTCAACTTTATAGATAGATAGATAGATAGATAGATAGATAGATAGATAGATAGATAGATAGATAGATAGATAGATAGATAGATAGATAGATAGATAAAAGCTTTTAAAACTTGTACACCAGCTAATGGGTCTCCACATTTAAACTACATCGGAGAAGCACTAAACACGAGTGTGGATCAATTCACAGCATTGTACAAAGAACCATCAGCTCACAAAAGCACGAAAGTTTTTAAGTGCCTCGCTATCCCACATAGAAAAAGCGGATGCTCTGTTGGAGACTAGCCTAATACCTGCATTACATGGGAAGTCGCACCTGTGAATGGCAATGTGAGCACGTTAAGCGGCTTTCAGGTCGTCATTTTTCGAAAACGTAAAGAGAGGGGAAAGAAAGTGTGGAACTGCTATTTTTGTGTTGAAAATAGCTGTCTTAGTGGCTCCCTTCTATATCCTCTACAGATTAGTAAAGAAGGAGTATGAGTATTATAATAATATTATGATACCTTCATATACGAGCCATAATTTACACCCTTGATGGATGATATAAAAATCCTCTTCGGGACACGATCGATTAAAACTTGTGAATAAACAGAGTACGATATATGACGCAAAAGAGTGTTAAACATGACACAGTATTTTACTGTATATTTACGACCTGCTTTACGATACAAAGAGTACTTTAATATTTCATCTTTTCAGTGTAGGTGAGCGAATCAAGTATTTCTTCCAATGTTTGCACGAACAGTATCCAAAACAGATATTTACTGCAAAGAAGTGAAATGACGCCGCCTGGGTGGGGGGTTTTCTGTTAGGGGGTGTTTGTTGTTGTTGTTGTTGTTTGTTTGTTTGTTTTGGTTTTGGGTTTTTTAGGGGGTGGGTTGATGGTAAACCAAGGAGTTTTATTTTGTCTGTTCAGATCCAGTTGAAGTGCGTTACCCTTTCTTTGGATTACTAGATACACTAACAACAGGCTCTTCGCTTGACCTAGATTCCCCCCCTCCGG
>NW_004797376.1:208797-213797 GCF_000002075.1 Aplysia californica
CATATAATATAATATAATATAATATAATATTGATATGGCACAACGCTGGGTGTTATTCACAAACCAGTAGCAAGTAGATTTTGGCTTTTTCAAAACCATGAGAAATGTATCGGATGTCCTTTGAGCTCAACACACAGCACCGACTTCGAGTGAACCACAGTTCAAAACAAATAGACAATAATTATTTCTTCGATGTAGATCTATACATTGTATATGTATATGTATTTTCATGTGTCAGTGTGTGTGTGTGCGCGCGCGCGCGTGCGTGACTTTTGTTTGTGTTTTCAAGCTTACGGATCAGATCCAGGGGAATGTGACCAAGGCAGCTCTTCAGTTTTATCAGGAGGCAGGAAAAGTTGAAAATTATAAATTATGTGTAGATGGATCAAAAAGTAAAGGAAGTTGTGAAGTATCTCAAATACTTGTAATGCCATGGGCCTGGAGTTTTCACTGCCCCTTTTAATATAGACTTTGTGTGCAGGATTTCAGCCTCCAAGGCCACTTCTGAAGGGGACAGCGGTAGTCAGTTTACTGTATGCTTCAGACTTGTCACCAAATTCTTGTTTGTATAGAGGTATAGGGATGTTGCGCAATACGATGCTGATAACATCAAAAGTTTTCTCGTCAACAGAGGAATTTGGGTGGCAAGAACGTTGGTCATTAAAAACAGTATCTCTCCCTTCATTAAATTCTCTAACACAACGATAAACTGTGTTAAAGATCTGGTAAAAAGAAGATGCTCTACAAACTGTCTGAAAATAAGTAAAATCAGCTTTGGCGATTCGCCAAGTGTAGAGTTTATAAAGTTTTTATCATGGATGTTTTCATTTGCGAACTTTGTCTTGTTTCCTCCAGAGCGCAAGGCATCATTTGTTTGTGACATCATAAAATAACCGAGAGTGACAAAATATGAAACTTCTATATGGTTGGTTCGAGAGCAGAGGCGTAAAAGATTTATTTTATGTGTATTGCTATTATGACTGAAGTCAATACCTTAGCAATTAGATTGCAACTTTAATTATTTTCCGATGCACCCAGTACATGTTGATGTTGTATTGACAGACGAAAGAGCATGTTTTTTTAATCATCTAAACTGACAAAAAGTTGGGACGGTAGAGGGGGGGTGTACGTTGAAAAAGTTCTCACGTTATTTTACATAATGAGCATCCAGCTGTGTTCGTGATCACGACATCACAAACGTAAAATTTGAGAGGTTTGGCTAGGGGCTTTTTTTAGCCTTTTGCCACGGAGTGACGTTGACGGGATTTTAACAGAAAGAAGGGGTGTATTTGACTGGCAGGAAGCTCTATAAGGCATTAGGCGGGCGTCTGCCTGTTAAATGTCAGTGAGAGCAGCCGTAGAGTTGTGACCTTATCTGACAAATGTCAGCGACAGAGCGAAGCATGTTCCAATCACCGGATTACAAGGCTACTCAACGACAGTCATTTAACGATACGATTTTGTGTCCACTAACAAGTTGTGCTGTAACGTAGACGCTTAGAAAAGTAAGACCGCATAGGATGCAGCTAAACGTTTGGGTCCTACGAGTGATCAACCAGAACCGCACTGTAGTTCGACAGGAAGTTTTTTCATGAAAGCAAGAGCGATGCACATGAAGATTTCAAACAATCTCTGAGTCCTGTTAATGAGCATCAAATCAGATTCAAGTAATTCAACGTTGGTTGGGTTTCTGTTAAAAGAATGTTATCAGCTATCAGAAAAGTCTATCTATTTTTCTGATTTAACTGTTGAATGTCAGATTAAGCGTTTAGTGATAACTGTGCGTATAAATAAAATAGCCTATATTTGGAGTCTTTTGACGTAGCCTAGTAAGCTGATATTTTTACTGGTCCGTGACCATTGAGTATTTGAATGAAAAAGGTCGTATCGTTTAGCAAATACACTGCTTGTGAACAGTGGAGATCTTGCAAAAAAATAACGAGCCTCTGTATGTTAAAGATGTATAAAAGGGAAATATGCTTATTTGGAAAAACAGGACCGTATAAATGATTAGTTCTGCCTCCACCCCCTCCCCCTCACCCCAAACCGTGTCTCGACCTGTGCTTTTACTGTGCAAACATTGTTTTAGTGGTATACATAATGATACAACTCTAACAATTTCCAAAAAACTCAAAGATTTGGAAATGGGTGTATGCATGTGTTTGTATAATATGAAGTATCTCTTGGTTCAGATTCAATTATATAAGCTTTGAAATAGAATCTTACCTTAGCTGTGTTATGTGCTGCTGTTGTGTGACGTGTTTTTTTTCAGTATTTTTTATTAATCTGCTGTAATATCCCAAGAATAGTCATGGAAAAATACAATCAAAGAAGTAAGTGGAATAAAAGAATGCTCAAATACAGGATGCATAAGATCAAAAGGAGGAGATATTTTAATGGACAACGGGGATGACTTAAAAAGACGGTCAGAATACATAGAGGAACTTTTCAAAGATAACAGAGGAGAAAAACCGGCAATAAAGAATGAAATAAATGGACCACCAATACTGAAAGCAGAAGTACAAGCTGCCATTAGGAAAATGAAATAAGGAAAAGCCCCAAGGTCAGATAATATTCCAGTTGAAGTGATTGTCGCGCTAGAAGAACTAGGCACTGAAATAACAACAAAGCACCTAAGTGCTATTTATGATAGCGGGGAGATCCCAGAAAATATGATAAAATCAGTTTTTATAGCTTTACCTAAAACACCAGGAGTCACTGAGTGTGATAAGCATAGAACAACTAGTCTTACGAGTCATTTTACAAAAATATTGCTGGAAGTAATAATGGGAAGATTGGGAAAAAGTGTAAGACCAGATATATCTAAAACGCAACTCTGCTTTGTTCCGGACAAGGGCACCAGAAATGCTACATTCACTTTAACAATGTTAATGGAAAGATGTATTGAAGCTCAGAAAGATCTGTATTTATGTTTCATAGATTATTAAAAGGCGTTCGATAAAGTTAGACATGATGAGCTATTAAGAATACTGGGAAAGATAGACATAGATGGAAAAGATCTAAGAATTATCAGAAATTTGTACTGGGACCAAAACGCTACTGTACGAATTAATTGAGAATACAGTGAATATAAGCAGATTAGGCGAGGAGTGAGGCAAGGATGTGTTATGTCACTTGACCTCTTTAACATGTACAGTGAAACAATCCTTAGAAACATAGAAGAATGTCCAGGTCTCAAAGTAAATGGAGAAAAGATTAATAGCATCAGGTATGCAGATGGCACAGCTTTGATAGCAGGCTCAGAAAAGGACTTTCAATTGCTTCTAGATACTGTTGTAACAGAAAGTGAACGAAAAGGATTATTGTTGAATGTAAAGAAAACAGAATGCATAGTAATATCCAAAAAAGCAGCAAAGCGTTGTTGTAATCTCGTTAGCAAAGGCGAAAAGATCAAACTAGTCCAACAGTTTAAATATCTAGGATATATGATAACATCTGATGCCAAATGTTCCACAGAAATAGACGGATAATTACAATGGCTAAGGCCAGTTTCAATGAAAAAATGAGCCCAATCCTGAAAAATAGAAACATCTCAATAAACACCAAAATGAACGTTCTGAAATGCTATGTTTGGTCAGCTCTTCTATATGGCTGTGAATGCTGGACAATCACTAAAGACAGTGAAAATAAAATAGAAGCAACGGAAAAGTGGTTTCTTAAGAGACTGGTAAGAGTATCGCGGGAGGAAAAGAAATCAAATGAGGTAGTGCTTGATGAAGCCCACGTGGGACGCTCAATGTTAAAAACAATCAGGAAACGACAAATGCAGTTTTTAGGATACATAAATAGACATAAGGGTCTTGAACAGCTAGCTCTCACTGGCAAAATTGAGGACAAGCGAGACAGGGGAAGGCCTAGAACAACATACTTGGGGAACCTAAACAAATGGGTAACAGGGAAAGATCAGGGAAGCGTAGCTTTTTTTAGAGCATCCGAGCAAAGAAATGAAAGGAGAACCATGATTGCCGATATCTGTCGCAGATCTGGCACTGGATGATGATGATGATATTACTTTTTTTCAAATTATAACGTGACGGCTGTATAGAAAACAGGTTCTTGTAGAAAGTTGTTCGCCCCCATCAACACAGAGTAGATCATTCAGAGAGCTAGCTACTACGGCCCTGCCTATAAAGGCCAACCCGGGCTGAGAGCAATACAACGTCCAAGTAAAACAAAAACAAACAAAAAACCTGGATTAAAAATCTCCCCACAAGGGAATTGAACTAACTTCGCCTGTGTGCCGCGGGGAAGAGCATAACCGATACATAACTGCCGCCGGTTTGATGTCTATCAACGTATTGTGTATACAAGGGCGTGTTTATGAAGTACCGTTAGTGCAAAATGTTTAGTCTGTGCTGGTTTGTGATTTAGTAGAGTTGAAACCAATGTTCTATAAATACACAAAATATAAGGTTGCCGTTTCATTTTATAGAAAGCTCCAGGGCCAGTGTATATAGTATAAGGTTAGAAAAAAGAACTTGTCATTGACATAAAAACGGATTTACTCCGACACTGCATCTCATTTATATACTTTTGACCTCACAGAGATTCCTGGCTTTTTAAACATTATTTCAAAATACTTTTTTTAAAATTCGGTATATGTCTGTGTTCTGTCACACATCACTCAGTCTGAAAAGACTGTATCACCAGGTGCCATATCTGTAGCTTGGTCCCTACCCTCCATTATCTTCTTTCGTATTGTTGTGTTTAAAAAAAGCACTTGTCCCTTGAACTCGTGGCAGAAAGAAACAGAGAGAGGAAAATTATCACATTGCCTGTTCCTGAGCAGACGTCAGACAAACTCCAGATACTGCCGGCCTCCTGGGGTATGCAGACCGTGCAGATACTGTTATCGAAGTTGTGCGGGGTACCCAGGTCACGACATTTCGAGCAGGAACACCAGCACTTTCATTCTCGTTGCAGATTGCGGGTCATGTCGCAATTGTAGTTTTTAGAGACAACATTTGTTCCAATCAGGT
>NW_004797376.1:218797-228658 GCF_000002075.1 Aplysia californica
GAGTCGGTAGTCTAATAGTTCAACTGCCGTACTCGAAATCGTGACATGGCGCGTTCAAGGGTTCAAGGCTCAGCTTGGCCAACGTTGCGTCCTTGGGAAAGGCACTTTACACGAATTTTCCCAGTTGACAATTTGGCTTGGGGTTTTTTTCGGAGACGGACGTTAAATTAACAGGTCATGCCTTTTAAATAATTTTAGTGTTGCTAGGGGTGTTAAATCTGTACAAATTCGCTTTTCTAGGTGCGATACAGCATAGTACGGCATGGCATGGTATGGCACGGTATGGCATGGTATGGTATGGCATGGTATGGTATGGTAATAGAGTTTCGACACCTCTTTCAACATCGCAAGGCTCCTGGACGCTTCCGTTGTGGGCTGAGAAAAACAACAACTCCCCATAATAACCGAAGTTAGGAACATACTACGTTACATATTTGAACATTAGTTGTTCGTATAGTTTTCCCACATCATACCAACTGATGCAACGGTAACCTCCAAAACGTATTTTGACTTATCAGTATGACGTCAAAACATTATTTTATCTGGGATGTCCCACTACATGATGCATACGTTGGGAAAACCATGGCAGCTAAAAACTTAAAGAGAAAAGGTCTACCGGAGCTGCACTGCTTAAACAATCTATCTCTATTTTTCTGGATTTCTAGGGGTGTCATCCCTGACTCAGGGGTTGAAGTGTAATGACCCTCCATCCTTCATGGTCGCGAGCTGCCGTTGCAAATTCTGCCATATCCAGACCAGTCCATGTAATCTATCTCTATAGATTACTGAAATAAAACAAGAAATTTGGCCTCCTCAACTAATGATAAAAAAGCGTTTGGTAATGACACAGTCCGAGGTTCCTCCATAGAAGGAAGAATAATGAAGTTACAACTGGGCTTGATGGTGACTGCCCCTGAGATTCTGCAGGGGGGGCGAGGCAGTAAAAAAAATAGATGGAAAAAAGGAAACACTGGAAGTTTCCAAATACTGTTTATAAAACACCCTATAATTGATAGACAGGTCAGGTTGAGCGTGACTTTATTCTCTCGCAGGGTCTACACTTGCTCGACTAGTGGGGTGTGATTGATGAGATCGGGTCAGAATATGAAGCATGCATAATCCACACACATCTTGCTGAATCAGCTAGAGGATTCGTTGCCTTCAGACTCATAAAACTAGACAGGTATGTCTCTGTTGCCTATGCGTTGTGTGTTCCAAAGTCCACACATTGTAGCTACCATATAAATCAAGTAACAGAAGCATAAGACATCCCTTCGTCCATGCAACATTTCTTGTTTGAAAGTAATAACGCTTCTATTATTTGAAAAAAATCAGTCTTTTTAAAATTATATCATCATTGTCGTTATTTCTTATGCTAAGAATAAATCATCTCAAACGTTTCCGCTGACAAAAGGTTAATCTGATCCTCACAAGTTCTAGTTATCCCGATTTGTTTGCTTGTAAGTACAACTGACACCTACAGCGTATCCCAGCGCGACAAAAAAAATCACGATTATGACAGGAACATAGAAATATAGATGATTTTTTTTTTAACGAACAAACGCGCTGCCTGCGTTCTGTGAACGACAAAATCGAACAAGAATCGATTCATAATAATCTGGTCAGCATGGTTATCGCCATACATCCGATTCTCCAAAACCGGATAAGTGTACACCCCCTTTGGCTCGGCTCAACGGTAAGCGCCTAAGCCTTCAGCTGTGTCTGGCGTCTGGAGTGACGTTATCCTAGTCTGTTATGGAAAGTATTGGTGGAACCAGTGAGCTGGCCGCCCTGACGTGTCACGTCTCCCACAATATGTCCTGTCCATCTCGACATTCCCTGGGATAATTGGCCAGTCAGCCTTGGACACATCGAACAGTCCTCTTTTCTTTTCTTTTTTAAGTTTTTGTCTTGGCTCTTAAAGTTTTCTTGGCTCTATAGAGTATATTATGTGTATGCGTACATGTGTGTTTGTGTGTACGTGAGTGTGTGTGTGTGTATGTTTGTGTGTATGCATTTGTGTGTGTGTGTGTGTGTGTGTGTGTGTGTGTGTGTGTGTGTGTGTGTGTGTGTGTGTGTGTGTGTGTGTGTGTGTGTTTCTGTTTGTGTTTCTGTGTTTGCTTGTGGGAATGGGGGGAGTCAGGTTGGGTAACTGGTTGACGGAGATGACAGAATTTTTCATTATTTTATCATTTGTATTTTGTTTGAAGTTGCTTTGAACGTAAAGGTAAAAACATATTATTTTGACAGAAAGGTTCCTTCCGTCTCCGGGCGGGTCACTACGCGAAAAGAAAAAGTTCATCTGAAGTAGATGGCAATGCATTTTTCGAAATGAATGGCTCGGGTGCCAAATTCTGCGTACTGTTGGAAAAAGATTGTAAAGATGGCAAGCCAGGGTACAAAACATGGGGTACTGGTCTTCTGCATGCGACCGGGAAGCTTAACCGCTACATCATAGATGCCGGAAGTGAAAAGATTTTCTTTAAAAATAATTTGAGATCGGAAAGAGGATGATGATGATGATGATGATGATGATGATGATGATGATGATGATGATGATGATAATGATGATGATGACGATGATGATGATGATGATGATGATGATGATGATGATGATGATAACATGTTTCATTTTACAAAATCATATCATCATTACCGAAATTACCATTGACGTTACACCGTGGCGAGAAGGGAGATTCTTTTCAACACTGGTTTAACAATTCAGATTGTTGCTCGTAAAACATTCTTTACTGTAATTTTTAATGCTCCACAACTAGTCCTAAAATGAACTTTGTTTTTCTCTAGTTGCACAGATCAGATTTCGTTTGTTTACATGACAGCGGTCAGGTTTCCTTCAGTGTTTATGAACTCCATCAAGTAGAGTTTAGATGACACATCCTGGATTCCTCAGCGAGGCGCATGGGCAGGATGGCGAACTTCAGATGCGAGATTTATTTTTTCTGCAGATCGTGATCCAGTTTAGGCAGGAGTTTTGTTTTTGTCCCGTCCAAACCACTCCCTCTTCCTTTTTTGAAACGATTAATGTACCTTCGCATCTCTCTTCTTTTGTTATCTATCTTTTTATCTGTCTATCAGTCTGTCTATCTGTCTATCTGTCTATTTATTTGTCAAACATTCACACACACCCTCTCCACTCTCCACTCTCTCCACTCTCTCCACTCTCTCTCTCTCTATCTCTATCTCTCCCTCTCTCTCTATCTCTCTATCTCTCTCTCCCTCTCTCTCTTATACTTTTCTCTCTCCCTCACTCCCCTCCTGCCTCCCCCCCCCCCCCCCCCCAATCTGTTTCTCTCCCAAATTGCATTTAAGGAGGAACTTGAGCAAGGGGAGATAGCGTCGATAACTTGGAATCTGCTAAATAACTTTTATAATGCCTCTCTTTCGCGTTTTACAAAAGAGCGCACAGCTCTGCGGATTCTTGGGGCATTTAATGTAGGCCCACCCCTACCACTTGGTGGCATCTCCTTGGCGTGTAGAGGATTGCCAAAATATTAAACGATTATTTGATTAAAATTACATGTAAAATCGATTAATCCAGAGACACCATTTATTTGCTAAAACACGCTAAATGAAATACTCCAAAATACAACGGGAAATACATCGAAACTGAAGACAAAAAGCAGACATATAAGAATAGGTCAAAGAAAAAGAGAGTTTAGTATCAGATCACAAGCAAGGCCAAAAACAGACAGACTTTTTCACAAAATGTCCTGGCAGGCCTGCTCACTGAAATCTGGAAAGCGTTCCGAGTCAGAAGCAACCGATCTATAGCGTCGTGCTTGTTATGGATAAAAAATGTCATCCTCAATGCTCGATTAATTGCACAATATTCGCAAATACATATTGATTAAAGCAGGCCCCAATGAAACATTTGCTAATCAGATTCCAAGGAAAACAGGCTTCTTGCATTTTTTTTTATTCGCTCTCATTTGCAGTGGTTTTCTGTAAAAATTGAAACATGGACGTGCCGAATTAGTGATGTACAATTACTTTAAAATGAACCAGGTCAAGTTCTGGGGTCTTTTCTTTGAATCAACATTCTCGAAGTGCTGTTTTCCGTACACGACAGTTCATTAGTCTGTTTCGAGTAAAGCTATACAGAGTGCACAGCTCATAACACACCCTCTATTATAAAGTTGGTATTTGGAAAAGATTTCTGCAGTGCGGTTAATAATTCGTAGTGCAGCTTATCCTGAAATACCTCTTCAACGGGGGAATCAATATCACTTATACTTTGCACATCATTTTGTATCAGTTTGTCTTAACTCAATAGTTTTCCTTAACAAATGAGGCTAGATTTTTTTTTAAACAACACATCTCCATCACGCGGAAAATGGGATCGTTCACAGCACTTCCCGCTTCTCATTCACATTTTGCATACGCATATTGTATTCGTCACTGCTAACCAATGACTCTTTTTACTTTAATGGCAAAATCTACTACAATAAATTAATTTTAGAGTGAACACTTTTTTGCACTAAAGATTCTCAAATCTTGAACATATAAAACATCTAACAGGTGTTTACAAAAAAAATCACCATTTAAGACAAATTGATACAAATCAATGTGACAAAGCTGAAAAGTTTATGTCAAGTAGTTTAGAAAAAATTGACAATAAGATGCGCCACAAATGTTTGACCGCACTAGAATTAGGTAGATGGCCTTCACTGCATAATGAATAGATTTCGGGAGAGTACCGGCTAATTACTTTTTCTGTCACTTATAACTGGATCTAACGGTCTAATAAACATTTGAACCACTATTACTTTCGAGAAGTGGGAGTTCAATAAACAGAAAATGGTTTTAAGCTCAGTCACTTCACATTTTCATCTAGCACTGACATAATGGTGGCGATGGGTAAGACGGCAGTGAGATACGTGGGCACCCCGCTAAAGGCCAATATGATAATAAAGACTAGATCTAGTTTAAAAACTGTAATCTCAATAATTAAAACCTTCAATCTAAGGATCCACCTAAACAGATGAAGAATAATAACGCCTTTTTTTCGGAAATAAACCCTTCCTCGTCCTGTTAAGGACAGTTTTGCTGGGGAGGGGGTGTCTTTTTCCTATTTTGTTTCTTGTTTTTTTTTTTTTTTTGTTAAACAACCTGCTCAACATAAATTTGTCATTTCGAATAAAGCTACATTGTGTGACGTTTCAGGTTTCAGGGGTCTATTTTTTCTGGGTTTGGACTTCGGTGGGCAGATCTGCACGAAAAAAAAGAACTTGACAAAATAACAGTTCACAGAAAAGATGCCACCACCCCTGCGATAGAGAATTTATGGTATGTAAATGGCACCCTTTATAAACTCTTTGCACCCCACAAATAGACAAGTAGTTTCCCCTTGTAGGTGGAACAGCAGACTATCATTATCTCCTGGTCTCCTCGGGCTTTGTCAAAGGCAAAAAAGGTAGCGTGAGACAAAGACTGGCTTTCCCGAAATCAAACCGCTGCTGTGTCTGGGCACTTTGACATTTGTTGTCCCAGGAATTGATACCGTTTGATCACCTTATGGGCCTGTGGAGTTTCTGAAATACGAGGCGTATAAAGAAAAGAGTTATAAAGTATAGTTACATTTCACGAGATGTGTTCGCGAGTTTGCGGTGGAGTTCAGCCAAGGGTTGTCTTCCAAGACATTTTATCTACTTTAGCTTTTTTGTGTGTGTTAATGTAAGTGGTTTTACGCCCCCGTCGTCACAATTTAAACCATTTAGATGGTGGCTTCAACCCTTCCTATCAGGTCCAACCCGGGCTGAGAGGAATACAATAATATCTCAGTAGAAAGACCGAGATACCCGATAAAAATTCTCCCAACTCGTGTCTTCAGCGTGCGACGACGAAGCGCCTACCGCTGCACCACATACGCCGATTTATGGTTAATGTCCTACTAGATCTAGACACCAAGAGACCCTTTTCGAAGACAAGGCCTGGTGAAGATAATAAAAAGGAACAGGAAGGCAGAAAATGTGAAAATAAATACACGGCGAAGCAAATATCGCTCAAGTACGTATGAGCTAAGGAATTAATCGGCGCAATTTCATCATTAGATAGGTTACAACACATCTTTGTGCGTGCATTTAGTGAATTACCCCCAATTCCTTAAGGTTCCAAATATGACAACGGGAGATAAAGAGTAGTGGAAATATCACAGCTGAGCATAATATGACTTAGCTTGTGATCACAGCAAGTGTCAAAGTTTCAGATTTACAGTGAGTCTTTAGTTATCTTTTCTATTTTCCTCTTATTCTAAATTTTGCCTCTGAGCGTGCTTTGTTGGTGATGACTATAAGTGCATGAAAACAATGGTTGTTTCGAGCTAAAGAATCGTGGGATTTCGACAAGAAAAGCAGGTGCTTAGAAGGAATGAAGACATCTGGAAAGATGCCGTATAACCACCAGACTGTCGTATTGCCACAGTTTGATTGCTTCTCTGCCTGGCTCCTTTCCTTTTTTTCAAAGTGTTTTCCTGTTCTTGTTGTTGTTGTTGTTGTTGTTGTTGTTGTTGTTGTTGTTTGCCGTTGTTGTTGTTTGTTGTTGTTGTTGGTGTTGTTGTTGTTGTTGTTGTTGTTGTTGTTGTTGTTGTTGTTGTTGTTGTTGCTGTTTTGCTGTAGCCGTCATCGTTGCTGCTGCTGCTGCTGTTACTTTGTTTATGTTTGTCTTTTTTTCTTATGCTGTCTTCAAGGCAGTCAAGATATGTACGTTACGCGGTGTGTGTGTGTGTGTGTGCGTGTGTGCGCGCGCGCGCGCGTGTGTGTGTGTGTGTGTGTGTGTGTGTGTGTGTGTGTGTGTGTGTGTGTGTGTGTGTGTGTATGTGTGTGTGTGTTTGTGTAGGGGTGGGGGTGTTGTGGAGGCCCTTGTTGGAGTTTGAATGGGGGAGTTAGTAAATCCTTTCTTACATTAATTTTGTTGAAGGAAAGGATGACTAAATACGAGCGGTTTTGTCGAGGAATTGTTTTTATTTGGATTTTTATTTTACTTATAGTTAAGAGTACAATTAATGTTTTCTGCTCTGTTGACAAGATTAGCGCTTTTTTGTTGATTGATTTAACATAAACAAAGAGTCTTGAGTGCTGGGAGCAAATTCAAACCTTTAAAGTCTGCTGTCTGAGGTAAGAACCACTTAACGTATAGAGCTTGCACCAGCCCTTTTCATCGACCTGCCCAAACGCATCACATCTTGTTCTGCTGTGCCCTATGGATGGACCCCTTTAACCATGTCTGCAATTTTTCTTTCCCCTTATCTGAGAACGACTTTCAATATTCTTTTTTCTCCAGATGCTGACGTACCAGGGTTCAATAATTTTTGCCCTTTTTCCAATTTGTTGTTTTCTTTGGCTTATGTTCTGTGTTTGTGCCGTATTTATTGTTGTTTTCCTGTCGTTCTTTTTTATAGTGGTGGCTCTCGGGATTCAAGGATTCGGGTGTGGCGGGGTTGTTTTGTTTCCTATTTTTACTTTGTAATTTGCTGTTACCTGTACTCGTGGCGTCGGTGACCTAGTGGTTAGGGTCTCAGGCTCGCAACCGTAAGGGCGTGGGTTCAAATCCCGTCAGCGGCCCGAGGTTGTGTTCTTGAAAAAGGCACTACGAATTTTCCTCCCTTCACTCAGGTAGGAATGGATACCCGGCTATAGACAGCGAAACTCTATTATTTTAGTGTTTGAGAGCTTAATTCAGCTACTTGCACTGCATCTTTCCCGGGAAGCCGAGAATGTTTCTGAGTGCTCTAGGGTCTGATGGGATAATAATATTAATTATAGATCTAGTGTTAAGCGCATGGAGTGTGCTGTCGCGCGGGGATATGCGCTCTACAAACGTTATCTATTATTATATATTATTACTTTCCTCGGAAGGAAGATTGCGTGCCTGTTGATTTTGTGGAAAACGGGGATGCATAATATTCAAGGTCCTGTAGAAGTCAAAGAACAAGGAGAAAGGAAAATAGGGAGGTTGAAAAAGAATAGGTGAAGGACTAGAAAGGAAACAACAGCTGCTCAGTCTTTACAATCCTTTATTTTTAAACATCCTTCCAAGAGCTGTAAGCTGACTTACCTCACTTTGGGCCAATTTGGGTGAGTCCATATGAAAAACTGCACAGGGTCCTCAGAGATTTTCAGCACTTTGTTTCTTAAACTTTTCCAATGGAAATATCTGCTAGTCCATTCCAATCAGAATCTTTTTTCGAATAAGTTCAAAAGTAAGAAGAAACCCGAGGTTAGAAAATGAACACATCTCGCCTTTTTAAAAACACGTCATGAAATCAATCTGGTCTGCCTCTTTAGCTAATCAGAAAGAGTTTTGTTTGGGCTTTTTTTGAAAATCTCAAAAATCTCTCGTTTAAATTGCCTGCTGTTGTGCAAGGGTGTGATTTGGTTTTATTCTTCATGTTCTGGGATGTAAGAGATAGAGGGGGGGGGGGCTTTCGACTTTGGTAATTCTTTTCTCTGTTAAAAGTGATAAATGCCAGACAAAAATTGGAACTCAACAGCCTGCTTTTGAGCCTTCGGCTTACGTAATGCCCTTTCTATATGACTTTTCCTGTTAAACAAACACTCAAAAACGTGACATTAAGAGAAATAGAATCAACACCTACAGTGAACACTCAAATATGCACCACACGATCAAACATCTTGAAGGCCATACTAGGTCTTTAAAAATAAAATAATAAATGTAAGATTAACAGCAAATGGGTTGGAAAACAGACACTTTCTAACCATCTGTTTCGCGGTGAACGCAAAACATTATCGCGTGCCATGCATTCTGAGTCTTCGTCTTTCATAAGCGGATTTTTTTAGGCCAGCCGTGCAAGTGAACTCACTCACCGCGCTGTGTGATCTGTTTGGCGTGGTGTCAGTGTGAGGGCTCACCTAGTCCCTGAGCACTCACAGGGAACGCTGCTTCCTCGACAGAACTGGGAGAGAGGGCTGAAGGAGCAAGAGGCGTGGAGGACGGGGGGAGGTGGAGGAGAGGTGGAGTAAGAAGCGTTTAAAACCTATGCGTTCGCATACTATCTCTGAGATTCTAGGTTAAAACTTTCCTGAAGAGCTTCAGTAGCGGTAATAATGGCAGTAGTACAGTAGCAGGACTACTTCACTCTGTCCACAAGTATATTATTATTATGTGCCCAGTTTTGAACAGCAATGTCTTGATAATTGTTTGGTCTTACTTTGCGGGAAATGCTAAGCATAGCTTTCCTTTATTTTACTTATCCAAAGATTTCGTACAATTGAATGTGTATAAAATAGTTCAATTTTTAGTATATTCTTCTTTATATCTCAAGATCTAGATCTATTAAGTGAAAGTATGTGAATTCTTTTTGACACGCAGTGTTGGAAGTTTGGCACACCAGGTAAAATGTGTTTTCGGGAGTGTGTTTAGACGCACTCTAGGTTGCATATGCTTAGTTTTACACGCTGTTGACACCATTGGCACGAACACCCTTTTTCTATTCAATAAAATGTACTTACATTTAACACTTTATTGTTGTTCAAGTCTTACAATTTACAAACATTAAATAGTTTGTTTAAGATCATTTGGCTATTCCTTGTATTGCGCAAATATGCTATATCAAAAGGAATTTCGTTTGAGTAGGCCCCTGTGTATGTTTTAACATTATTTTCATATGACTATTATGATTTATTGAGGGGTTGCAAAGATAGTATTCTTTTTCAAAGTTGGGCGCGTAATTGTGGACAGACTTGTAGCATAGGCCGTTCATGTCAGAAATTCCAATCTATTACAATCTTTGACGCCACTAAATATTCATGTTCTTTATGGGAATGGAAAAATAAGGAGCATCCGAACATTAACTAACAGTGTTTTCTCTGTGGGGGAGGGGGG
>NW_004797376.1:230663-233160 GCF_000002075.1 Aplysia californica
TCTCTCTCTCTCTCTCTCTCTCTCTCTGCATTCCCACTCGCGCGGCTTACGTTGTCAGTTTGGAACGCCTGAGAGAATGGTGTGAGTTATTTACTCTTGTCATGGAAAAGATCCCTATTCGTGGCACGTCTTTCTGGCGTTAACTACTTCTGTCATGTGGGGTCGAAAACGAGAAGTGAGGAAACTGGCGAAAAAAGAATTGACTGCTTTTTAGATTAAAAGTAAACTCAAACTCTAATGACCCGCTGCAAAAACAAGAACTAGGCGCTGCTTTTCTGCGAATGTTGAGTCGATTCTTTCTCAAATTACTTCCATCGATGACTATCTGAGTATTCTTAAATGAAAAACGGTTTCAGGACATATGCTCAGAGCACCTCCTCCACCGTCAGAAAAATTTTAGGGACTTGGAGAGGGGGGGGGGCATTCCAGGGGAACTAATTCCTACCGCTGCCTCTACCCTTTTATACTTTCCTCTGCTCCCAGAAAAGGGTTTTCGGACATAGTACGTGTTATGGATAACTGCCAACACGGTACCGATAAAAAGGAATAGACAAAGTGCGATGGACAGACCAAAAAAAAAAAATCCCGAAATAAGGAGCAGCAACTGAAAAGAAGACATCAGCACATCCAGGCGCGGCGCATCCATTGAACACGGGAGCGCAGTGCTGGTAAGTACCGGCCAAACTTTAAGATGTTGTGTAAAGCAATAACAAGAGAAAAATAAAAGGAGCCGAAAACAAGCATTATCCAACCGTTTTATCGATGCAAGATGCTCGCTGGCGCCTAATAGGTCGTTACTGTGACTGTATCGCCCTAGAATATCTATCATACTACACCAAGGCTGCCTCCCCTTGCCTGATTTCCTGAAAATAGCCCCGTCTGTTCATTTGCTGCTCGACTAACTTGTCTACCATAATCTTTCGCACACACACAAAAATTTGATATAAACGACACAGTAAAATGAAGCTATCCACCCATACACGAACCACTACTGTAAACGCCACCGTCTATGTTCTAAATGTCACCGAGCACTGTCGTTATCGCAGTCAAATGAACTTCGCTACGCAACCGTGGTCAGTCAGGCAAGATTTACGATAGACCGCTGCATCGCGGTAGACCGGCAACTAAACCGACACTTAATTTTAGCTTCATTGTTTCCAGCTAGCCCGGAAACTACAGACTTTTGTTTTCAAGACGGACAAAAATGTTTCTGTCTGCGAATTATCAAGTCACAGCGGGTCACATTTACTTTAATTACAGGGTCAATGTACTATGCAAAGACTGTTCCCAGGCCGGATCTGGCCTGCCGGCTGCAGTCCGCCCATTCTTGATCTAGACAAACAGCATGTACACCCGTGGTTATCTGACCTAAAAAACGCTCCTTGCGCTAATCCAAGCGACCATGATGACACTTGTAGAGATCTTCACAGTACATTCGCATTAACGTTAATTACACGACACAGTCCCAAATGTGCGTCAGCTAGGCCTTTGGAACAGCAGCCACGGTCTAAAGATAGACGCGATCGCGGACGGTCCTTAATTTACAATCCCATGCCCGCATCATGTTAATGCTCCGCTATGTCATCGTGGTCTCTTGCCATTTATTAGCCTCGCCTCTTTGACCCTCAGCTTGAGCGAATTCAACGTGACATGATTAAGTCGCCGATTTAGCAGTCTTTTAACTGAGTAGCGCTGGAATGTTATAACATGATATGTACTTGAGTGTGTCAGAACGAAGTGTGGACGTCTTCTTCAAATAGCTCCTCTCAAACAGGAAGAATCAAAAATGCATCTCAATCACTCTGCATTTGACTGAATTCAATTTGTGATGGCTTAATTAGTGCCCGACCACTTTTAGCCACTCGAACCTCCCCTGCCCACATTGCACTCCCATTACCTTAGTGAAGATTGGATGGTCAGTGTTAAAGTATGTTGTCAGCTTCAAACCTGTTCGGCCTAAAGACCTGTCCATTTAGATGTTTTGTTTTGATTTGAGACTACATTTATTTTGTCTTTAGTTGGTTTTTTCTTCGATATGGTAGGTGTATTTTTGTGTGGGGTGAAGAGTTTAGGGTGGAAGGGGGGATGAGGAGGGCTGAAGATATTGGGTTGGGGGAAGGGGGTGTTGTATCATTGTTGAACAGGCAACCCATGATTTTCTTTCGAACGTCTTGCTTTTACTTTAAAGCGACCTTGGCCAACAGTTTGATACTCAAAAGTGTAACCTGTCAGTTTATGTGTTAAGGTCAATGTTATAGTAGAATTAATAATTCAGGAAGGTGTCGTATTATTTTTCACATAATCGGTCTAGATCTCTATCCATAAGCCCATTAAACCATACATAATCCGTTTGAATTGTCCTTACGTTTTAGTGGACCCTTCTATCGTGTTTCTTAAAGATGAATCATTCTTCTCTCTCTCTCTCTCTCTCTCTCTCTCTCTCTCTCTCTCCGCATTGGGCAAAGCATTTGAATGTTTTGGGTTAAGGATTGTCAGA
>NW_004797376.1:233457-234914 GCF_000002075.1 Aplysia californica
CTCACACACACACACACACACACACACACACACATTACCACTCTTTCTCTCCTTCTCTCATTCCCTCACCCTGTCTTTCATCAATGTACACATAACATGGTAAATCTATTTTACGAACAAGCACTGTGCAAGTACATGAAATGAATTATAGGGATGAACACGAATACTTATTACGAAAACCGCACAGCTCGTATTTCTGAGGGTAAAAATGATTCTCTCTAGATTGATTTTTATATATACCACCTCCCCAGCAGCTTTATAAACCGCCCATTATCCTATCTGAAAGTTGTATGTTGGGCAGGAAACAGGAGTGTGTCACGCACATGTCAAATTGTCACCTTCAGTGCATGAGCACAGTAAACGTCCTCTCAAAAACATTATTAAAACCTATGTGCGAGCAGTCAAGCCAGATGATGTACGCCACTTACCATTTACGGACGAAATGCTTAATCTTTTAAACAGCGAAACTTCTGCCCTTGGCTAACAAGCGAAAAACGCGGCATTTCAGACAGAAAAACGAACGACCATCGTGGTCTTGATACTCGAGACGTTGCTCCAGACCAGAGAGACACCCCTAGATTGATGACCGCCGGGACTCGTATTATCCTCTGCGAGGACACAAACTGCCCGACTCAATTTCCTGCACTTCTTCCAACCTTTGTTTGTCCTCGATTGGAAGTTGTACTCCCAGGTCACGGTGCTTCTTTTCGGCTGTTTTTGTTCTAAGCTGTTGAAAATTAAGCACGTTTTTCGAGACTATAATTTTGCTGTGTCATTTACGTTTCTGTTCTCAGAATTCGCAGACATCAGTTAACGTGAACGTACACTGACTGTGCACAACACTGAGTACTACCCATCTGCCACAGTGATTTGTATTCTGCTTTTTGACCTTTATTTCTTGCGTCTATTACCTACCTGACAAAAATATGCCGGTACAGAGTGTAACAAATAAATCAATATGGTATGCATGGTGTATTCTATGTATCAGTTATTAGTTTGCATGCAATATGAGTTTATGTGCGTGTGTGTGTGTGTGTGTGTGTGTGTGTGTGTGTGTGTTTGTGTTTAGATTGTAGGGGGTTTATTTCTTTTAAAATTTAGACCATTTTACAACAACCCTGCCTGTCAGGGCAAGTCTTGTGAAACAAATGGTGGATGTTAGGAAAGAGTAGGTTGCCACGATAATCTTATTCTATATTATGTGTCTTCATATTCAGGCATAATACAAGAAATTGTTCATGTTAGTGACAAAGTAAGATGGCATTTATTTGATCTGGGCCTGTCGAAATAATTAAGCCGTGGAAACGAAGGCGCCCGTCATTTTTGGGGGCATATGAAATTATTGGTGTAATATTAAATACCGTTTATTTATTACTTTGCTTTTGATGGCAAAAACAACAATCTGTTTTGGAAAGAAGTCGATATATCTACGATTGTAGAAGGTTAAGGGAGGGGGG
>NW_004797376.1:235459-260288 GCF_000002075.1 Aplysia californica
AGAGAGAGAGAGAGAGAGAGAGAGAGAGCGAAAGAGAAAGAGAGATCATGTCTCATTTAACTGTATGAACTGTCCTTGAGACCGAGATTTGGATGTCGCTACGTTTCTGAGATGCTGATACTCAATTTGGAGTCCAGTCTCTGCAAGTGTGTTCGCGACTTTGATTCCTCCTAAAAGAGGAATGAAAACCTCACAGATAGAAAATGGGTCAAAAAGCCTCGGGGGGGATTCCAAGAAAACAGCTTTCGGAGAACAAACGTAGCTTACCTTGAGTGCGAAAAAATTGTGTTAAATAAAGGAATTTCCATCATTGTGTAAACAAGCTGCCACTAATAATAAATTTCTTAGCTCCCCAAAGATCTTAACTTCTACTTTTCGTCAATCAGATGATACACGTTGAATGAGCTTTGTCGCTTTGAATGCTGAAATTGTGATTTCTACTACGTTGGTATAATGCCTCTTCTTGTGTTAAGTGGGGAAATTATAATATGGGTTAAATAGAGATTGTTAGGAAATTCTTATTGCTAGCCAACGGTTTAAGCCCCCCATTGACACAATTTAAATAATCTAAAAAGTGAGCTGTCCTGAACGTGCCGTTCAAGGCCAGTCCAAAGTGAAAGGTAAATTGCTTTCCCAGCAGGTAGTAAAGGAAAGTTACGACAAAATGCCTTCCTGGCATGGGAATCAAACTCACGGCAAAGAGCCAAAATAATCAAACCCCTGATACCAGTTTGGAAAACGTAACTCGTTTTTATTGTTCAGCATTTTGTTACTCTTAAAAATGAATGTAGCTGTTTAACGCCCCCCTCAACACAATTTAGATCATTTAGGAGACGAGCTTTGACCCTACCTGTCAGTTTCAACCCAGGCTGAAAGATATACAACGTCCCTGCAGAAAGACCGAGATACAAGATCTAGAAGAAAATTTCTCCAAATGGGAATCGAACTCACGTTTTCTGTGTGCAACGGAGAAGCTCCTATCCCCTCCACCTCAGACTCAGGTCATCATTATTGGACAGTAATTTAAATGACCTAATTCAATTGAAGTAGGTGGGAGGAAGCATATATATCTGACATGCTCTGTATATGTGTGAGGATGCTGTGGAACCAAGAGCTTGTCAAAATAATTAAATTAAAGGAAACGGTATCTTTCAGCCTGTTGGGCAATCCCTGTGTGAATTTTACTGAAAATGTCGATCAAAGGCACAAAAAGTATTTTTGTAGTTTCCAAGGACACCAGCTCTGGAAGTTATCAATCTTTGTTCGCCTTTTTCACGCTATTTTAGTTCAGAGATCATGCAAGCTCCACTTCCTCCAATCGCAAATACATCGACTTCTATTCAAGATAGATGGGGGGGGGGGGTTTGCAAGGCAAATGAATAAGCTATGAAATAATACGAATGATACCAATTTCACTAAGAGCTAAACAAATTAATGAACAAGCTAGAAGATTATACCAACAACGCTGTATACCCAAATGTCGTCGAGCGCCTGATTCCACCACGTTGTGACACGTAATATGCAGAGTTTTTTAGCCTGGTCCACTCGCTTTTCTTTCCGGCTTTGTGAGCAAAGTGCCTTTATCACTGTGCCGATGTTCTGCTCATCGACCGGAAACCTAACACTTATTCAAGCGTTGGAAGTGGACTGGGATGGGAGGGAGAACTTAGACTCCTTTTTCTTCATTTCTCTTATTTCTATTAGCCTAATCTTTTCCGGGCGAGAACTGTGCCCTTGGCCTTGGTTGGTACACTGGAAACTCTAACTCGACCCATATATAGATAGGACCTCAAAGTTCTCAAAAGCCGTGAGGTACAGCAGAGATCATATTATGTTAAAAATAGTTCTCTGCGATGGAAAGACGTGACGTGGGTAATCCAGTCACGTGGTGAAGCGAATGGCAGCGTTTATTTATTTGTAGTACCTGACGACCCCACAGTCGCAGGACACACTTTCAGTCAGTGCTGTCCCCTGCAGCTGCTGTCAGTCAGCTGATGTGATTCCACGGGAATAGAGACAGGGAGTGAGAGAGGGAAATTGAAAGAGGGAGAGAGAGGGGGAAATGGGGTGGAGGAGAAAGAGAAAAAAGGGAAGGAGAGAGAATGGAGGTGAAAATAGAAAGAAACTGGGAAGAGAAGGGGGGGGGCGATTGAAAAAGTTGGTGGGGGGTGGATATAGAGACATAAGACTGAAACAGAAAGCTGGAACCAGGGCGTCAGATAGAAATAAAATACATATCATTATTCGCATACAAGAAAACACAGACGCATTAAGTTTGAAACCAGCAAACAGGAAGACAGAAAGTGAAAGACAGGTTGAAGTATAATACAGTATAATATGTGTTTATACATGATAATACGTACGTTATCTATGTGCATATATTTATGTATATCTGTATGTATATGTATATGTATATTATGTATAAGTATAGATAGATAGAGAGAGAGGGGGGAGAGAGACAGAGAGAGAGAGAGAGAGAGAGAGAGAGAGAGAGAGAGTGTGTGTGTGTGTGTGTGTGTGTGTGTGTGTGTGTGTGTGAGTCCCCGTATTCAACATCGTATTTTGATATACAAGAATGATGGATGACGGCGGGTGTAAAAGTCGTTTGTTTTTCTAATTACTATACTGAAGGTGAAGCCACTCTTTAGTCATTATAAAATATTATACATGTATAAGAGTACCTTCGAGAACGGAACGCGACTGCGGTTCTATAGTACTGTTCGCAGATAAAACGACAAAGCACATATAAGTCAACTGTACGGTGAGATGAAGATGTTTCATTCAGTTACCCACTGAGCTGTAGAAGAGGAATGCAAAGGAAGAAAATATTTTTAAAAATCAAGGGTAAGTGAATAAACATGAACAGACACGCAACATTTAAAAAGGAGGGGGGGGGCTAGGATAGAAAGATTGATATACTGATGTGGCAGTGTTAAACTCAAAAACTCAAAATTAGATCTTGAAGGGGAAAGCGAAAACAGTTTACACGGCTCGTGGTAGTGCCTGTGAGGATAAAATATTACGCCCACGGCTGGGTATGACGATAATTCTTTTTGGGCCAGAACTTTGGTACAGCTGGTTTTGATTACGTCGATGTCGACGTCTAAAAAAAAAAAGATTCAGGGTTTAAATTTATGCGCAGCGGTCACACGTAAAGACACATCCAAATGGCAGTTTCACAAAAAAAGACTGGTAACGAAAAAACGAGAAAGTGACGCAGGTTTGTTTACTTGCTTTTTTATGTGCCGGTCAGCTCTGGCTGTTGACGTACTTCTTAACCATTTTATTGGCTGGCGGTTGCAAGCACATTGAGAAAGCCGTTACCTATGTCATAACATAAGACATGGATTGAACGGAAAAAGGTTTGGTACAAGTCTATATATTTTTTCTTCCTTCAACAAGAATTCTCGTGTGCAGAATAAACAAAGGTAATAAAACAGGTGTGATTATGTTTAATCAAATAAAATTTAGTTTGTCAATTTTCTCGAATTTGGTTAGGGCTTTTCTAGGTGCAAAGTTTACGGCAGTGCAGTGATGCGGTATCTTTTTTCTTGTAGAATAGTGAGGTGATAAGAGACAAAATATTAAGAGATGGGTGATATTTCTGACCAATCGTCTATGGGGATGGAAACCGTTCGCTTATCCAGGATTTAGCAGCTATTGAGTCTTATCTTGGCTGGTCAAAAGGTTGTAAAATAGGATGATTTTAGAATGGAAAGCAAGCAGAAGACCAAACAAGACCTGGATCGAGAGCGTGAAAGGGATACCGACAGCCTTCAAAACAATACTCCACCAGGCCTATAGACTTACCATCAGCTGCAAGCTTTCTCCCCCAATGTTTCAAGAAAAGGGCTAAAGTAAAGGAAAGTAACTGTCTTATCCAAAATCATTCATGCGAACCTGCTGATGAATAATGCATGGGTTCTCGTTTCTGTGGTCTTAGATTTCGTTGTATTGTTCCAAATCAAGCTCGGTTATAAAAGCTTGTGAATGGCAGGAAGATATATTGTCTGATCATGGTAAACAAGATATTGTCCGCCGAACATGGGTTTCTGTGTGGACCCGTTCACACGTATGAAAAGAAGCGGGTCTTTGTGTTCAAATCACAGCTGTCAACCACCATAATGAAGGTTCAATTACCTACCCCAGAGGTCCCACTACTTCCCTACGTATTCGACCGGATCAGTGTAATGGTTCTTTTTCTACAAGGCCCGTAGCATAGCCAATGAAGAAAAACAATACAGGAGATCACTTCCATCTCAGTCCCTGCTGAGTCATCCGATATGGGCTTTCGTTAACTCTTTGACGACGCGCATTTTGGTTATTTTACAACGCTTGAAGATTTTTTTAGCAATTTAAGAAAGGAGCTTATCTTCATTATTCAAACAGACTTTTTTTTAATTCTGGTTTCGTTTTCTGAAACTTAAAAAGGCAGGGAATAACATGCATATGCTAAAATATGCAATTTGGTGTTTCTGATTTGTGTATGATGGTTGGAAATGTGCCTCAACACTGCGTTTTATCTGCCGCTGGTTTTGACATTATATGATTTAAAAGGAAATTGGTTGCTTTTGGGAAAAGAAAGGTGCATCTGCTGGAACGTGGCATGTTGGATAAATGGGGGGGGTGGGAGGGTGAGATCAGCACGAGGACTCCACATACCACCTCAAACATATTAGGATTATACACCAGCTATGGGAAAAACTGATTAGAACAATACACGGGTTAAGCAGATACATATCAAAGAGAATTAAAACAATAGACAAGGACAAAAGCGATATATATATATAGATATATATATATATATATATAGATATATATATGAATGCATATTATATACACAGCGGCAATAGAAACTTTCCACTTGGAGAGAAGCCTGTATTGTGGTTATTATTCAACATATAAAAACAAATATTGACACAGACATATTTAAAAGTATTTCAAGAAGTGTGTTTTGTTTTGTTTCTTTATCATGTCTCTTATAGTGGCACAGTGTTAAGCACAAACTGGTACCCCTTGATTTCAAAATGCCCCATCAGTAGCGGGCATTGTATCCCCTTGCAAAGAATCAAGCTTGACATGTTCTGTGCATTGATCGAACCAGTTTTTTTTCTTTTTGTAATTAATTGTTGTGGCAGTCCATTCCACTCTTGAACCAAAGCTTATCCCTGTCGTTTAACAATGTTAATGTCGTTTCGGGAGCTCCCTCTTAGGCCCAGTCAGTTCAAGTGTATTTATTGGAAAGATGGCAAACGTTGGTCATTATAAGGGCGACTTGCTCGATGTTCGAATGTGTTTTAAGGTCGTTGTTGTATCCTTCTATCGCTGATAACTCTTCCAGTGTCTCTATGAAACTGACGTGCGGAGCTGGTTGTTGTGAGAAAGTGATCTCAAAGATGCCAGAGTAGTATCTGTCTTTTTTCTTGGGCAGTATCGACCTGTGGTCTGCCTGGTCTGGGTCTGAGTCTGTCAGGTGTAACTCCAGTGACTTGGAATCAATCTGTCAGAATATTGATGGTAGGGTGGGAGCAATGAAGCATCTATGCCACTCTACGGGTGGATAGTACAGCTTGCAGTATTCAAGTTGACCAACAGCGCTCCTCGTGGCTTAACCTTGGCATCTTGTACAGCAATTTAAGACGACAAAAACCAGCTGGAATGTGAATGTAACTTGTTTTTCCGGTTCTAAAGTCGTTGATGTGTTGATCTAAACATAGTTTAGAAGATTTCATACCTTCGGTGGAACTTAATTCACAAAATGTGTTAATTTGAATGTGGGTCACGTGACCATATCGTTAAATATACATGTATATATTTATATATATATATATTAGGTGTAGGTCAAGATGTCTGGAAGCTTGTCCTTAAAAGCGACCATAGAATAGTATATTATATATCCAACATGTTTTAAGATTTTTAAAAACTTAAAGAGAAGGGGTAAGGGCAAGTACGGTGGTATAATGTTGTCATGAACTTTAGCAAGCCTTTTTTAGTCTTCTTTTTTTTTCACTTCACTTTTTCCTTAGTATTTGATTTCCTTAACTGTATCTTATCTTGGGCTCAGACAAATAAAGAAAGAAAATAGTTATATCTTAAGACAGGAGCTGCTTTCTATTGCCTTGTTAGAAAGTCCACTGTTTGGTGAACAATAGAGGAAAAACATTTGCTATTCCGGTATCCTCTCGTTGAGAATTCGAAAATGTAACCTACGGTTGAGGATTATCATTGTAGTTGCTGTTGTTGTTGTCCTGCTTGTGATGCAGCGACTTACTTGTTGCTGTTGTAGAGTGGAGATGTTGCTGCTGATGTTGTGGGGTTATGATATTGCGGTTGTTTTGAAGGGCTTATGTTGCCGTTGCTGTTGAAGTTTTAACATCCAACACTTATTTTAGAATCTGTTTAGGAAAAGTTGAGTTGAAGAAACCACACGTAAGATAGGCACTTATGAAAGAGAAATCAAACAAAGTCGATACAAGTATACGAGAAGGCTGCACACCTCAGTTGATTTCGATGTTGACTATGTGCATGTACTTTAGCTAATGCACACACCTACCGACTTTGATGTATGACCATGTGCACAAGTCTTTGGTGGGGTACTCGCCCCGTTAATTTTAATGGGGACTAACGGGTTCGAATCCAAGTAGCGAAGAAAAAGAAAATTCTTTACTCAAATTGTCTTCTTTCACCTCCTTTGCTGCTCTCTAGCAATGTTCTGTCGTCTGCGTTCGTCTCCACTTTATTCCTCTACCCCCTCACCTCCTTTGCCCCGTCCTCTGGGCTTCTGATTCTTTCAGCAGCCTTTCTACTGCTTCCTTGGCTACTTCGTACTGCTGTCTTTCAGCCTCACCCATGATCTTTTAGTTAGAAAGATCTACATCTAGCCTTCTCGGAGAAGGGCAAAAAATCTTGGAGGTCCGTGTGCAAGTTGCGCACGTTAAAGACCCCTTGGTAGTGTAAAATCGATAAGTGTAGGCTTCGGCCGCCACCCAGGTAAAATTCAAAATTTCCAACAAACTGATAATGTTTACTGTGTCCCGTGCGCTCATATGACCTTATGCAGTTGCGAGTGCCGTAAAACACTTACCCAAAAAAAAGTTGATTGCTGTACATGCCAATGTCAGGCTCACAGAACAACAGAATGTGTTTGTTTCTTACAGTGCTTGCAACTTCCTCTCAATGACCTTACAATGTTGAAAGGGCGGAAAATCGATACAATTATATTTGACAATGGTAATGGAAAGATGAAGTTAACAGACCGAAAAGTCGAAGGGATACAATGATCTGGGAAGCCAAGAGTGACTATCATTACCCATGATAGACGCGTTGTCGTATTGCATTCCTGTAAAACTCATTCGGTCTGGCTGCAGTAACTCTACGGGGGGTTTCAAGGAGGCCATGAAAATGTTTCAACTGAAAGTTCTAGGCCATTCCTAATTGCACGCAAGACCAAAAACTATTTGAAGACGCCAAGCCGAAGAGCATTGAAACCCATTCCGAGGGAACTAGAGATTTGGCATGTTTAACTTCATACATTTTAAAAGCGGGTAAACTAATAGGCTGGTTAATGTAAAACGTTCACACATGTCACCTGAACCCAAGACCACTCATGAACGTACTTCTTAGAGAATCATGGCGTTATTTTGTTTGGTTTCATTATATTATTGGTCACATAGATTTAATTGGTTCTATAACACATTGAATAAATGCGAAGTTTAAGAAAATACAAACGCAAAGCTGGACTCATTTGAAATCATTAACCGAGTAAGAAAGTACGAATAAACATGTTTATGCGACTCTTAAAAGACCCTTGGTCTACACGTTCACCAGACCTTGATAAATATTGACAACCTGAAGCACATTTTGGATCGAGTCGTAGGTGCCAGGCCAAAAGAGCCCCTGAATCTTGCTCAGTTAAAACAAGCTTTAATTGAGGAGTGGTATATAATTTCTTAACGAACAACCACGCGGGCTCCTTCAGTCCATAACATGACGACGTAGGGCTGTGCTCAGTTCACGTTAAACTAACTATATTCTCCCTGTCTTTTCCTCATTCCCTTCACCTAAAACTCTCGATGGGTCCCGATTAGTAATTAATCTCTCTCCTCAACACAGGAAGCCGTACAGACCTCGTCTCAGATTCTTGCCTCCTTCTCTCAGTCAACCTTCGAGGACAGCCATATTTCAAGCAACTTCAAGGGAACAAACGAGTGTCTTATTCTTCTCAAAGAACAAAAGGGTTTGCATGCTTCGAGTATCCGCCGCTTTCCCTGGAGCACAAAGGGATCTCAAGAGTCAAAGGATATCTCGGAAGTAGATGAAGTGTTGTTTGAACGGATCCTCGTTATCGGTGAGATGACAAGCCATGCCCGGGGTGGGAGCAGTCTAGAAATACAATAACTACAAAGACAAAAAGAGAACAATAAAAAATACAAGCAGAAATGAAATTTTAAAAAACAGAGCAAAACGGTTGTTAGCTTAACCTATGAAGCGAACATTGTGAAGATGCTTGATATTGTTCATTCAGCTACAAAAAGTATTGATGGTCTGAGGCTGGAGATGGTAAAACATCACTAACGCTAGTAGTTAGGGAGTTCTTAAAACAGCTCAAGTCCATTGATGATGAAGGTGTACACCCACAGGTTATAGTGTTGGTAGTACGCACAGCTTTGTCCAAGTTTCTAAAAGACAATAGGTGATGCAGCAGTAAGAGTGTTTAAAAAGGCAACCATAGAGTACCACAAAGACGCTGGTGGGAACTATTCAAACATCCATACAGAACCAGACACAAGTGTTCCGTGCGTATATGAAACGTTTGAAGAGATCCCAGTTGGCCGGAAAAGGTTCTATTTCTTTAAAGAATGCCCTCAGAAAAAGGAGCAATCTTTGACGGTGTTGGGGTAGACCAGCCAATGAGAGAAACCCACAGATAACTTCATGTTGACATTATGATCATGATGAGAGCTGGAAAATAATTAAGTAGCAGAAAGGAAAGGAGAGGAGTCTTTGATGTGACACTGTCGAGTAACGTGAGGGAACAATCGTGCACCATTCTAGAAAAGGAGCAGTTGCTCAATGCAACTCATGCGAAAGCCCAAGGAGACTGATAAAACTGGACTTGAAACAATCAACAAGATGAGTAAATTTGAGAGAAGTATGCAACAGTTCCAAAGTGAACAGGAGTGTACACACATTGCAGGAAACCATGCCTAACAACGTTGAGACATTTCGCTACTCTAGACTTACATAATTCTATCTGCTCAGTACCAAGTTTTGAGAAATTTGACATTTTAAAATTTGAGTTTCACAACATTTCAAGCTTTTTCGTATGCTTTGAATATCTCCATAATGACTCAAAATAACCTTACAATTTTGATAGATCAGATATAATATTTGGTTTATGATCTCATGGTCTTTGTTACTCAATGACCAAAAATATCAGATAAAACTTTGTACTCGCAATTCGAAAGTAGCGATTTCTATAGGGAGCTGCTGTAGTAAAGACCAATCCATCGACAGCTGCTTCGGGAAAACTCGTGCCCCATAGAAGTATTAAGGGGTCTCAATGAAACCTTTAAAAAAATCCAGGATTCGAACAAAAAGAGCGGAATCTGTTGAGAAAGTTATGTGTCGCTAGAACGAGAGTTCTTGTATTGTTTTTAAATCACAAAAAGGGGGCGTGGAGTTTTAAAAAGTATTTAATTCAATGGCAAACAGCATTAAGGCAAAACTTACACATTTTACTTTTGTTCGATTCTTACCTATGAGCAAGCATCAGTTCTTTGTAAATGCCATGAGGTAATGTGCCATAATTGTCATTTTTCCGTTATTGTTTTGCGAGCCTTTGACCCCTCGGAGATTAAAGATGATGATCATTTCTCCACTAGGATCTAAAAAAAAAAAAGAACCAATAATTATCCAGGTTTTTCCCAGTCACCCATCTGTTCAGGGTTTTCAAAATCAGTTTTTCTGGGTCTACCCCTGCTTCGTTTGCCTCCTATTTTGCAATTGAGTACAAGATATTTCAAGTCCTTATGCCGATTTAAATGTTCTAGAAACTGCATGTGTTACTTCCTAATTGTTCTTATCAGTGAGTGGCCCACATGGCACTACCGGTACTTCCTCCTTTGATTTCTTTTTCTTCCCAGAAATGTTCAAGTCTCCTAAAAAAAACACCTTTTTGTTGCTTGTATTCTATTTTGATTATCTTTGGTAATTGTCCGGCTTTCACAGCCATATACAAGGACAGATGATGAATCGCCATAAAGCTTTCCCCACCCCATACGGACCTTCAGTCAATCCGTCTAGGATTCCCTATAAATGCCCATTGTATGTTTCCCAGAAAGTTGAGATTTTTTCAAAATGCCATCAAGTGTGCTAAGATCATGACATAGATTGTACAAATTTGCCTTTTACCGCTACATGCCGACTTGCGGAGAGTAGCCCTTCCACAGCAAGTGCCACAGAAGGATTCTATCTTGGACAGGCTTTTTCTGACTTCAATGACCGTTTTCTGTTGTTGATTGTAATAGTCAGAAGGAATCGAAGAAATTACCTCAGGATGGGAGGAAAAGGGTCTTTATTGTCCTCTTGTATTCGGCAGACAACCGGGGGTTTGCTGAAAGCTTTATCACACCTCTGTTCCCAGAGTAGGGTTGATCGACCTTTGGTCGTCTAGAAATTTAGGGGGGCTCTCGTGGACAAGAGGTTAAGGTGTTCGCTTCTCATTCAAAGGTCTCGTGTTTGAATCCAAGTTGCGAGGGAAAATTTTCCTTCTCTAAAATTGTCTCCTTTCATCGCTTGTCGTCTACTTTCGTCTCCACTTTGTGCCCCACTCCCTCACCTCTTTTGCCCACTCTTCTGGGCTTCTGACTCTTTCTGCAGTCTTCCTACTTCTACTCCTTGGCTCCTTCTTACTGCAGTCTTTCAGCCACACCCCTGATCTTCTGGTATTTACACCTAGCCTTCTCGAACAAAAGCGAAAAGTCTCGGAGGTCCCGTGTGCAAGTTGCGCACGTTAAAGATCCCTTAGTGGTCTAAAATCGATATTAGTAGGCGTCGGTCGCACCCAGGCAAAATTCAACATTTCCTACCAACTGAAAATGCTTAATGTGTCTTGCGCGCTCAACGACCGTATGCAGTTGCGAGCGCCGTAAAACACTAACCAAAAAAGGAAATGTAGTGGAGGAAAATCGGAAGTCTCAAGAGCATATTTTGCTTCTTAAAGACACATTATCCGTTAAAAGTGAAAGGACTAAGGACGTGACCTTTGTTGCTGTTCGAGTAGATTTTTCGTGTACGCGTGCCCCCATTCTCACCACCACCCCAACCCCACTTCACCTCTGCCCTGTGTAAGAAAAAAATTCAAAGAACACTGATGTGCACAAATAAATCAAGATTACCTTACAACGGCATACGACTGTCTAAAACGGGAAGAAGAATACGAACTCGTGAAAAAGCAGGCCTTTCTTTTTATTCAGCTGCACCGCAAACATTCAGACGACTTTCTCCGAGCTTGGGAAGAAGAAGAAGAAGAAGAAGAAGAAGAAGAAGAAGAAGAAGAAGAAGAAGAAAACAACAACAACAACAACAACAACAACAACATCAACAAATACAACAACTACAACAACAAAAGCAGCAAGAGCAACAACACCAACAGCTGCAACAACAGAAGCAACAATAACAGCAGCAACTACAACTACAACAACTGCAACAATAACATCAGCACCATGGAATTTAGAAACAACTACTGCAACAACAGCCACAACTGAATAACAATACAAGCAGCAGCAATAAGTTGTCGGTTGGGGGAGGGGAGGCTGGGGGGTGTTGTTATTTTTTGGTGTGTGGTTTGTTTGTTTTTATTTGTCAAAGATTTCCTATTTAAAAATGAAATTGACAAAAACAAAGTCAGTTTAAACTTTCAAGTGATGCTGTTTCAAAATAGAAGAAGTCAGTACACGCATTAGAATGGTAAAAGGTCGGTATGGCCATCTGACATCAAGCAGTATAGTAGTTCCCTATCGAATGAAGATCCCCCTTGAGAATGAGAAATGACACAAAAAGACTGCCCACAAATTACTTCCTAGAATACAACGTGGGTGCCATAACAGGGTGCCATTGATTCATACTGTTCACAGTTTGGAAAAGGGCGGGTTTCTGTTATGTGGGTGGCTCTTTATCTTCGATTTGGCATAAGTATATAAATTAGTATTGATTTGCTTTCTTCAATCTCTCTCTCTCTCTCTCTCTCTCTCTCTCTCTCTCTCTCTCTCTCTCTCTCCCCCTCTCTCTCTCTTTCTCTCTCTCTCTCTCTCTCTCTCTCTCTCTCTCTCTCTCTATTATATATATATATTTAATGTATCTCTATCTATCTATGTATCTATCTCTCGCTCTCTCTTTTTCTTCTCTCTATCTTTCTCTCTTTCTCTCTCTCTCTTTCTCTCTCTCTCTTTCTCTCTCTCTCTCTCTCTCTCTCTCTCTCTCTCTCTCTCTCTCTCTCTCTCTCTCTCTCTCTCTCTCTCTCACTGTCTTTATCTCGTACACGTTTGACTTGCCCCTCAGCATTTCTATGCCCCATGGCCATGAAAACAACCTCGTTTCCAAGTTCCTACCATGTCCCAAAATGCTCGGAGACGCTCCAACAGCCGGTGATTAACTGACAAGATAACTATAAGGACTGGACAAATTCACCATCACGTACACAAGGTGCAGGGTCGTTTGGTGGCATCTGGAATATAAAAGGATGAGCATGGAAGGAAGGGGTATGTATGCGTGTTTGTGTGTGAGTGTGACAGAGGGGATTGGAGTATGGGGAACGGCGAGAGAAGATTGCATGGGGGGTGAGGATGAGGAAGGAGAGAGAGAGAGAGAGAGAGAGAGAGAGAGAGAGAGACAGACAGACAGACAGACAGACAGACAGACAGACAGACAGACAGACAGACAGACAGACAGACAGACAGACAGGCAGACAGGCAGAGACGGAGACAGAGAGACGGAGACAGAAAGAAAGAAAGAAAGAAAGAAAGAAAGAAAGAAAGAAAGAAAGAAAGAAAGAAAGAAAGAGAAGAGAGAGTGGGGCGTTAAAAATAGGACAGAGATGATAGGAGAGGGTTAGTGAAGGAGGGAAAAGAAAAAAAGGGGAGAAAACGATAAAGAAGGGAAGACAGGGAGGCAGAAAAAGAAAATGACTCATTTAAAGAGAGAGAGAGAGAGAGAGAGAGAGAGAGAGAGAGAAGGGGAGAAGGGTGAGTGGCAACAGAGACGTGCCTGGTTTAATACAGCCCCTGAACGCCCACTGAAGATGTGTGCCTATATAACGGTTCTAACAAACAACAAGCCCCCCCCCCCTCCACGCCCTCAGCAAAACGGCACTTTAGGACACGTAGCAAAATGAAAAGGCGTCCTCCCAACAACCAATCCGTTGACTTCCTAAAAACAAAGCAGGCATCGTTTTAAATTGGCATGGCAAACTTTCAAGAACAAAATAGGTGCTATACAGAAAAGGGATCCTCGGGGTATAAAAAAGGAAACCATTTCAAACAATAAATTGAAAAGGCTAGCGAGGGGCAAAAGGGGCGTTTACTTCTTTTAGTTTAGTTTACTTGTGCCGGGGGTAAACGAACTTCTTCCTTTCGTCCTCGAAAATGCTGAAAACACGCTAGAAAGTGAAAATTGGCCTCAAAAAATAATACACATGTACAAAAACAGAATATTTACCCAAGAATGTGCTTTCTCCAGTGTGCTTCCTGGGGAGATGAAAGCAAAGTTGATGGACAGGTTTCTTCCCTTATTGTCATTTTCCTTGTTATAAACGAAATAAGCACCTGTCTATTTCCTTGAAACGAGTTCTTCAATAGGAGTTTATTTCTCAGGAAGTGATTGTCCTCTAGATATCGACATTTTTATCACAAGCTTCCCTGACGACCACATCAGAGACAACAGGATTTGACACTAATTTTAAGAGTCCCGAAATAGGTGGACATCCCTGAAATTAGTGACATTACATGTCTATGCCCATGCTTTATTTTATATTCCTTGTTTTGAAAAATGTGAATCAATTTTAAAAAATTATTTTTTTAAAGAAAAAAAGGAAACAGCCGGCAACGCTTGCTCTAATTGCTTCAATAACGCGTGCTTGAAGAAACTGTATGAACCTCAAAGATCACCAGTTAAGAATTGCTGGCATCTGTCAGACCAATGTGTTACAAGGTGTTGACATTATGAGTACGAAGTTACCGAACTTAAACATAAGGGCGACAAGACAAGGATGTAGGAAATAACAAAAGTGTGTGTTTATGTGAGGACGGTAATCGATTGACAAACAGACACAGAGGGGAAAAAGATAGAATGGTAGAAAGAAGGAAAGACAGGGTTGCAAACTAGCAAATATTTTTAAGACAATGAAAATCGGCATAAAAATTGTGAAACAGCACTAATAATATTATAGTTGAAAGTGGGAACTAGTGTGGCAGTGTCGCTGGATATAACTATGCGTGGGTTTACTGCCTCCGCTAACTGGTGAACGTACAGATACACTCAAGTAGTTTCTGCACTCGTCTTGGGAGTCTCTTGGTACCCATCGCTAAGCCACAGTGGAGTAGATAGTACAAGATTAGCCTGTATATGAAATTACGTGAAAGTGATACAGAATGTTTGAGAAAGCGAGAAGAAGAAAAAGAAGAAGAAGAAGAGATATGTGTAGCTAAAGGGCTCTGTAAGAAATGTGTGGGGTAAGATAGGGGAGGGGAGCTGAGAGTAAGGGAGTGTGTGTTCCTGTGTGTTTGTGAGTGTGCCTGAGATCTTACAGGCTGATGTTGTTTATTTTGTTTTTGTTTGTTTTGTTGTTGTTGTTTTGTTTTTGATTGTTTTGGGGGGGGTTTGGGGGGGGGGATTTCATCCCTTCGTCGGAGTAAATGGAAAGGAACAAAAGAAGAAACAAGCCGAGGGGATTAGCTGCATCTTTTGGCAGTTTTCATGAAAGTTTTAGTGAGAATTCTTACTTAGGGACAGAGACAGGTGTGAGAGTTACAATGAAGAGTTGTGGAACATCAAGACGTTTTAGGAAACAATGGAAAGGCACTGTATACTGGAAAGGGATCACCAACGACAACTGAAAGTGTTTTTCTTTCGTCCCATAAACGCTATAAATTAGATCATTTAGGAGACGGGCTGCTTCGACATTGTCGGTCAAGGCGAACCCAAGCTGAGAGGGAGATAGGCCAACTCGACAAAAATTATAGTCCCGAAAATCGAAGTCAAGTCTTCTGCACTATTCACAGACACCGATACCCAAAACAATAACAACATAAACAAAAACAAGCCCCCAACGGCAGAAAAAATTAGGTCCTAGCAGCTTTCGACAGACATTTGTCTGTTGTTGTTAGTTAGAAGAAGATATGTCAACACCGTTTGCTGTTGCTGTTGTTGCTGTTGTTGTTGTTGTTGTTGTTGTTGTTGTTGTTGTTGTTGTTGTTGTTGTTGTTGTTGTAATTGTTTCAAGACAATTGAAAAGTATGGATAGAAGAGTAACAGCAAAAGCAGAGAAATGAAAAGCAAGTATCATCAGCTATCAAATACCACCGCTATTGTAATATCGAAAACAGGACGCACCCAAATAACTCTATCCGATACCCAGGAAAGCTTCGTGACATGATACGTCTCCGGAAGTCCCAGAGAAACCTGTTCTAAAATGACTCTAATCATTGCTCTCAACTTTCAATCTGGGTGGGTAACAAAATCAAGGATAAAGTTCTCCGCGAGCAGTGGAATAGAGGGTATTCCAGGGTGATCCCGCGGGGTCCGGGCCGCACTGGGAGTCACAAGGAGAGGCCACACCCGCCAGCGTGGGGCTCAAACGGACGTCACAACTCGACTCGCCTGTCAGAGCTGTTCGCGGAGACGGGAACGTGAAAGCGGCGCCCTGACACGAACGTGCGTGAATACCGCCAATGCCTGAGACCGACGTAGATTTTGAGTCTGGAAAAAACCTAGTGGATTCACTAAGTTCTTTGGATTAGGTACCTTTTGGCAGCGTGTGTGACTGTTGGATACCTTCCGATGCTGGATAGAGAGAGTGTGTTTGTTCAAGTTAAAAGGGAGAATATGAAGTCAAAATAATGATCTTTTAGACCGTGTGTGGAAAGTATAACAACAGATTATGTATAATCAGTAGCCAAATCTTGAAAGAAAGAAACAGAAATAGCAGAGAAATGGTTAACAAACAATATATGGGATCTGTACACTCTTCTGACCAGCTGTTCGGGGAATTTTTATAGCTCCTGAGAAAGTTACGGGCAAGGCTGTGATTAAGATAACAATGAGTGCTTGGTTTTAATCAGAGAATAGACTTCTTTTTTTTTTTAATAACTAATAAGCACACATAGATCTAAGAGTTGCTTGAACCTAACAGGCAATCATTCAGGAAGCATCTTCAAACAACAGATATTCGACCAGGAAGTAGCCACTAAGGGATTCAAATACTCTCAAAAACCGATTTGCCATCGCCCAGCCAGCTATTCATTTTTTAGGCTCTTGACTATTTTTGTTCTTCTACGCCGGAGGGTTTTTGTTAAGTCTCCTGTCTGCTTGCTTGTTTCTTATGTTAGTTGTTTATTGTTTGGTTGTTGTTCTGCTGTTTTTGTTTTGTTTTGTTATGGGTTTTTGCGGTTGCTGGGTTGTTTTTTGTTTGTTATGGGTGAGGTTGTTTGTTTTATTTATTTTTATTCATTGTTGGGGAGGTTTTTTGTGTGTTTTTTTAAGGAGGGAGGGCATGACCGTCTCCAAGTTCATCCCTCCCCCTCCAATGTTCCAGTCTCCTGACAGTTTTCTTACTTTTTCAGATCATTGTGCCAATACGTCTCTTTTCGCGTTACATACAACATATAGCAACACCTTCTCACCTTGCTTGCGGCATGTAGGCTATCATAACTTTTCACCAGCTGAACGGGGCATGTGTTGCAAGTATAGTCATACAACAATGACTTCAGTAGTTTCTGGCCTCCAAATGCAAGGATTGGATAGTTTGAAGGCATAAGAGCATACAATAGCACAAACGCTCACACACCTAATTACTCGTGTTAGCCCAACACTCAACAAAACAAGTATTTCACGTTAGATACATCTCTAGTACACAGGTTTACCTCACACCAACCCTTTTGACTTAAAAACGAGCACAGACGCACCCGCACAAACTGGTATAATCATTTTGACAACATACACTTTGTGAAAAACGCTCCCACTGATCAGCTCGAGAGACAAAAATGACAACATATTATCTCCCCCTTTTAAGAAGGCTAAACAACAAAGGATGAACACAGTTACAAAAAATAAGTCAAACGCACTCCCAAGCGATAAGAGCAAGTTTTATAAAGAAGGCAAAAGCAAGGAAACCGAAAGAGGGGTTCATTTATTCTTACAAAACCAAGTTAACAAAGGTACACACTGAATATATACCATCTCAGCCTTTAAGATCGGCGAAGAATAGACTTTTAGGACCTATCCAAAGCAAAAGTCAGAGGCACAGAGGGAGAGCTTTTTCACACCACGCTCCCTCCCTGTGGAACGCTTTGCCAGCTCATCTACGGGAATCTACTTCATTAACAAATTCAAATCAGCACTTAAAACGCATTTGTTTCAGTCCAGCTTCAATCTGTAATTTCCGACATTCCCAATACAAATATTATTATGTTCTCTTGGTATCTATTATGTTCTCACGGTATCTATTATGTTCTCTCAATATCGTTTATTCATGCTGTTCTGTTCTATAACAATTTATGACTGTGTGATGTCATCAATGTGCACGAGGGTGTCTGGATATGTTTTATGGGATTGTCTGTACTCAAGGAGGAACTGGAGAGAGAGAGAGAGAGAGAGAGAGAGAGAGAGAGAGAGAGAGAGAGAGACAGACAGACAGACAGACAGACAGACAGACAGACAGACAAACAGAGTGAGAGAGAAAGAGGATTACTATAGGAGCTGTGCGCTGCATATTACGTTCTTTGTATTATTGTACAGCGCATTGAGCACTTTTTTGTGGAAATGCGCTATGTAAATGCAATTTATTTATTTATTTATTTATCATATATTTAAGATCACGGAAAATTACTATCAGTTCTGTTAATCGTTGCTGCTCAGCTAGGAACAACATTTGCTTTGAGCTTGGGTCAACGCATCTTCCTCAAAAACCCACTCAAATGTTGACCGCCATTTTTATTTTAAAGCGTCAAACAACTATGCATGTTATTAGTTTTCTTTTTAACTGCCTTCATCAATCACTAACCATCTCGATCATCCAGAGAAGAGACACAAAAAAGATTGACCAATGATTTCTCTGTCCTGTGTTGGTTTAGTAAAAGTCATATTCAAAATGAGTGAAGGTTGGGCCAGAGATGGAGTCCATCTATAGTGTGTGACGTTATGGTAACAACGGCTTGGTTTCTGGAAGAGTAGATTATGTTCGCTGGTCTAAAAGTTCAATACCCTACTAGATGTAGAATGATATATTTTGAATTTGAGGCACTTAATTTGTTACTGGACGTGGAACTCTAAAGACGTTTTAATGTTGAGGACACTTAACGGAGAGGAGAAAAGCAAAAGCATATTCACCTTATTTTTTAAGAAATAGATATTTAAGGTCAAAATCTGTCGGACAATATCTGCCTGCCTCCTATAAAGACAGAATTTGACTCTTCGGTGTTCGGTGATGGTGCGCTTTTTCTGGATTTATTGTGCTCTAAGAATATGCAGTTCTGTTCCTTTAGAAAAATTCTTATTTTTAATCCCCCCCCCCCCCTACCCCGTCAAAAAATGAACGATGAAAAGGTTTGCCGCACGCTCGTCTGAGAAACCAGTGCTTCTTACACGGGTTTATGGCGTTCATATAATACTATTATAGCTGCACCAGAACATGCAGCAACAGCGTGGAACACGCTAATGATTATATGATTTGCCCCTTAGAACATGATTTATGGTTGATAGCCTGATGGTTGCTGCTACCTAGTTGATTAACTCTCTACCATACTACAGCAAGAATACTCCGTGGAGGAATCTATTTACAGCATAAAAAGAGGGAGTAGGTGCAATGCCCTCATACAAAGATACATTTAAGTGCGTTCGTAATAATGTTCGTGTAATTTATTCTAAGAGCGAAAATGGACGTGGAAACAAAACGGCAGTCACCATCGACCGTATTGTTATGACATCACTGGTATAATCTTCCAAAAGTATCGCCAGTTGTGCTCCTCGGCGGTTTATTCTGACATTAATGTACATGACGCATTGTCAATTCACATGTTAGAGTGATTGTGGAATGTGAGTCTACAAGTGAGTCTGTTGATGCAAAACAAGCTCCCTGCTTCTGTTATAATCGTACCTAAAAAAGTAGTTCTTTTCTCTCAAGCAGAGATCACCAGGAAAAGGCGTATCCAGCAGGTCGACGATATTTACTCTCAGGCCAAGTAAGATCTAACTTGATAACAGCTGTTTTCCTAACATAACAAGTTGTTTCTAGGAATGAAGAGTCCTGGGCACATTGTCCTCTTGCTCTACATGACAAGCCTAGCTTTATATATTTCTTCTTGTTAGTGCTTAGTATATCAATGTAAGTCTGTAGTTCGTAGTTGTTCCTAACTTAAACTCTTATGACACGGAAGGCTATTCCTCCTTCGTACTATGCCAAATATTGTCTTCTAAGATGTTAGCACCAATAACTTAACTAAATCTCCGCTCCTTTTTCACCTATTTGCATAAAATAAACACCAAATGAGTAGAAATGGATGGTCCAATCTGTGGACATACAATTTGATTAAATAGATACAGATGAATTTGCTGATGTTAAGCAAAAAGCAAATTTGTGCTATGACTGTAAACAACCGAGTGATGCTGTGATCTATCCGTCCTGGCTCGTCGTGAGCTGAGAGTTAAGCACCCGTTGAAGCAAGCAGGTTCTGGGTGGACGTAGCCTCACTGGCAGGGGTGGCTCAGCCTGTGGCGGACTGCAGCAGATCTCAACAGTGGTTCCGACCGTTATACCCGGTGCCCATTGGCAAGATAGGTTCGGTTCGGTTTGTCGTCGGGGCTGGACAGATTTTCCTCCATGGAGGAAGAAAAGCTACTATCGTGGCACAAACCAAACGAAACCGACTATGACCTTCAAGAACAAACATGTTTGTTTTCAAGGCCGCGGGTCGGCAATTAGTTTGAGACAGAGGTCTGTTTATAGTGTGCACTGAATCCGTGAGAAAAGACATTGACAAACTGGAACCGAACCGAACCAACCAAACCGAACCGATCCTCCAATGGGCACCGCCTATTAGACGCGACGCTGGTAGTCCCATATACTGTGGTTCAATCTAGTTCTATCTGCAGCTTGTTATACAACTGATAGCATATTTCATTGAAGCCACTGGAAGTGACTTTTGGAATATCCGGGATTGCCCTTAGCTGGTTTTGTTCTCACCTATCAAATCGATACAAATCTACTGTTATTAAAGGGCATAAGTCATCAGATCTTGCTCTTATATAGGGGTCCCCCAGGGCTTAGTCCTTGATCCAGTTTTGTTCACCATTTGTACTCAATCACTTGTCAAGGAAATAGTTAAATATAACTTAAAGTGTCATTTCTGTGCTGTTGATACCCAACAATGTTTACCAACTTAAATGAACTTGTCCATCGAGCTGAAAATCGTATTTGTCTCAGTGAAAACTGGATGAAAATAAAAACAAATTAATGTTGACTGAGGATAAAACAGAAGCCGTTTTGACAGACTGTGCAAAGTCTGTTAATGGGGTTGACCAAAATCACAGGAAAACTGGTGATGCCGAAATTGCATTTTCAAGGAAAGCTTAGAATCTTGGCATTTTGATTCCTGTTTGTCAATGCCATTTGAGGCAAATCCTCTAATCAGCTGCTTGGATTGAGAAATAAGAAAAATCAGTTAAATACATCATCTAATCAAGACGAAGTATAATGCTTTATTAGTAAATAGCTTAGTTTTATCAAGACTTGATTCTTGTAACTCCTTGGTACCAGGAATATTGCTGGAGAAAGTGAAAAGACTGTCCAAAACAATGCAGCACATTTAGTATCTGTAGAAAAGAAAGCGAGACTCTGCTATACCTCTTTCACGGACACTGCACTGGGTTTCTTTTGAGAAAAGAATTGTGCACTACAAATTGACAACTCTATGTCACAAGTGCTTGAATGATAATGCGCCGTCATATTTATCAAATCTGTTGAAATTGTATATTCCAATTCCCAGTTTAAAGTCATCAACTGACAAAAAGCAATGTATTTTACCACCAGAGAAACTTAAACAATCGATAATAATAATAATGGATTGCATTTATATAGCGCATATCCACTTATGCAATGCTCTATGCGCTTAACATGATACATATTATGGATTTACAAATAAATGTTAAAGGCACATAGTGTTACATACGCGTGCACACACATATACACGAACACACGCACCACACACACATACACACATACATACACACATACCAACATACGTACATACGCACATACAAACTCACAACGATCTACAGCTTGGATGGATTCTGTCTAATCGAAATATGATGAAAATAGAAATGCTTTTAGTTTGTTTTTTACAATATCTAGATTTTCTGCTTCTCTGATAGTTTTTGGAAGCCTATTCCAAACAAGTGGGGCTGAATATGAAAAAGAGCGTTGGCCATATGATTTGTAATTTATTTTACGTTTAACAAGGGTTGTTTTGTCACTTGATGATCTGAGCGTTCTAGGGGGTACATAAGGTGTTAAAAACTGTTTTAGATAGTCTGCAGATAAATCATGTAAGCACTTGTAGCAAGTTAAGCAGATTTTATATATGATACGCTCTTTCACCGGGAGCCAGTGTAGTTCTTTTAAAATAGGAGTCACATGATCATGCTTTAGTTTCTTAGTAATTATTTTGGCAGCAATATTTTGTATTCTTTGTAGTTGTTGTAACTGTTCACCGGGTACACCAGCCAGTAAGGAATTGCAATAATCAATCCTTGACAATATGAGTGATGTCATTAACGTTTTGGTGACACCAACAGATAGATATTTTCTAATACTCCCTATTTTCTTTAGTTGGAGATATAGATTTTTACAAAGATTGGATACATGGAATTTCATTGACATATCTTGATCTAGCACTACACCTAAATTATTTATTTTAGTTTGGGCTTATATTTCGTGGCCATTGATGTTTATTCTGATATTGTCGATTTCATTGCATGCGCTGATACGAAGAAATAATATTCCAGTCTTATCCTCATTTAAATTTTAATTTGTTCTTGAGCATCCATTTTCTTATATCATTGATACATCTGGCGATTCTATCTATGAGATTGTGTACATGGTCAGTTTTAGTGAATCCATACAGCTGCGTATCATCTGTATAAAGATGGTAATTGAGGGCATATAAAGAAATTATTGATGACAGACTTTGCGTGTACAGTGTAAAGATGACAGGACCAAAGACCGAACCCTGAGGGACTCCATACTTTAGGGGTAACCTATCTGACATCATTGCCAATTTTCACTGACATAAATCTATTTTCTAGATATGATTTAAACCACATTAGAACAGTACCTGATAGTAAAAATGGCTTTTCCAATCTCTCTAGTAAAATTTCGGGGTCGATGGTATCGAACGCCGCTGACCAATCTAGTAGAACCAATGGATGAAATGGCCTTTGGAAATCAAGGCCCGATAACATGTATAGAATGCTTTGCCCAGTAGTTTAAGAGGGATCAAATCTTTTAATTTATTCAAATATCTGCAAGAGTCATTTGCGTTTTTTAATTAATAAGATAATTATTTAGAGAGACATTGTTCTTTTGATCAGAACACACTGTACTTATTATAGGTTACTGTTGTATTGTTTAGCGCTCAGGGCTTGTGTACTTTAATCAGGGTTGGGCGCTATATGATGCCTCATATTATTATCAATGACACTTTGTAACCCGTAGACTACAGCTTCACATACTATACAGTCAGGAGAGATTTGGAGGAAGGATAGAGTCTTCATCACTCTAGCACAAATGTCTGGACTGTGGTATCAAAGCCTATAGTGCAGCGGTCAAAGATTTGTGGCACAACTTATTGTCAAATATCTCCTTAATTATCGAACATAGTTTCTCAAAACTTTGCACAATGCCTTATATCAATTTGTCTTAACAGGTGAATATTTTTTCAAACACCTGTACTCTGTATTCTAGAAAATTCCTTAAATACTAATTTTAAAATCCCGGTTGATGGTTTCTACATATTTTCTAAAGTTCATAGCTCGGACAAAATCGCTTTTAAAAACAGTGCTTCTTTTTTTCTAATCATGACATATTATTATGCTTATTGAACGCATGTTTTGATAACCTTTAGTGCAAAAACAATGTATTCACTATAAAATTAATTTCTTGTAATAAGTTTGCCACTAAAAAGTGTAATAACTGAGCTGTCACGTTGGCCTTGTGCGCTTGCAAATGTGTGTGAGAAGCGGGAAGTACTGTGAACAATCCCATTTTCCACATGACGGAGATTTATAGTATTTTATATAAATTTATGAAGAAAAGTTTGTTTTTAATCTAGCCTCAATTGTGGTGGGAAAATCTGATAAAGTTAAGACAAAATTGATACAAACTGCGGTGCAAAGTATGGCTAACAGTGATTCACCCCTTAAAGAGATTTTTGGGGATAAGTAGCGCCACGAATTTTTGACCACACTATAGAGTTGTTCAAGCATCAACCCGCTTTAATGTACGGAGTCCATAAGGAAGTAAAACCAATACTTACAAAACACATAAAATTGCAGGAGCTACCAAAACCGTAGAGCTTGATCTACCCGTCTTCCTATTAGGTACTCACTCCTGCTAATAAACAACGGCTTGGGTTGGATCCACCCTGTCACGGCTCATGGCTGCCTCTAGGAAGTATTTCCCCAATTGGGGACATGCTTGTTACCCCACCTAAAACCCTCATCGTCAAAACACCTTGGCATTGTTCGTTAGGTTATCGTTGTATTCGATTCTTTAATCATTGTACAAGTAATCGACATATCAATACAGTTGTGTTGTTGTTGTTTTTCTTTGGTTGTTTGTTCTTTTGTGTCTTTTGTTTTGGGAGTTTTTTCGTTTGTCGTTGTAGTTTTGTTGTTGTTTTTGTTGTTGTTATTGTTGATTTAGTGTTTGTTTTTGTGTCGTTGATTTGGGGTGTTTTTTTTGTAGGGGTTTCGGGGGAGGGGTTTTTTTTTGGGGGGGGAGGTTGCTGTTGTTAAGTGGAGGGTTTGTTTAACGTCTTCATGATAGAAAAAAGCATCGTTCCCTTGCTAATAAGATTTCCTACGGTGTTAATTGTTTCCCGATATGGAAAATGTTGTAGCTCCCATCCCGTGTGGCTCAATGTACCCTGAGATCATAATATCTTATAATATTGCTGTGTCTTTCACCACGCCAAGAAACGACGCTGGTTCAGTTGCTAGGTACAGCGGGTGTTCTGACCTTACTGTCACGGCATGGTCTTCATGAGTATGATGAAGAGAAATGAGATTAACCGGAGAATAAAGAGTAGCCATATGATTATATCATTTTGAGTCAGACTTCTTTCCATAAGAAAGCAAATGTGACTTAATGAATGTGCGCTCCTGCCCATGCACCATCTGAGAGGAAGGACAAGGAGAAAAAGAGAGAGAGACAGAGAGACAGAGAGACAGAGTGTGTGTGTGTGTGTGTGTGAGAGAGAGAGAGAGGGGGGGGGATAAAAGAGAGAGAGGGGGAGAGAGAGAGAGCAAGGGAGAGTGTGAGTGAGAGAGGGAGGGAAAT
>NW_004797376.1:262371-263320 GCF_000002075.1 Aplysia californica
CCCCCCAGAAAGGCCGAGATATTCGATAAAATGTTTAATGTATCCACACATGAGACTGGAAATCAGATCCTCAGTGTGCAATGGCAAAGTGCCTTACCGTTACACCATAGACGCAGGTCAAGCATTCATGCAAAGAAATGATCAGCATCTGGATTTTGTTTTGTGTTGTTTTGTTTTTTTGGTTGTTGTTGTTTGTTTTTGTTTGTTGTTTTTTTGGGGGGGTTGTAAGTGTTTTATGGCGATCACAATTGTATACGGTCATGTGAGAGCGCGGGACACATTGAACATTTTCAGTCGGTAGGAAATTTTTAATTTTACCCAAGTGGCGGCCGAAACCTACTCTTATCGATGTGTTAGAGAGCAGGAAAATATGTGAAAGGAGAAAATTTTCCGTCGCTATCCGGATTCGAACACTGGACCTATTGAATGAGACGCAAACACCTTCTCCTCTAAGCCACGAGAGCCCCCATCTGGAGTTTGTTCCCGTAATAAATTGCAGCTATTAAAAAATATGCTTGATAATTAAAAGCTTTTAACAATTCCATAGTCGGGAAACAAGACGTGTTATTTCAAATTTTTCATTCTTTGGGGAGAGAAGGGGTTGAGGTAATGTTTAATATCTTAACAACTTTTCGAATGGATGCTTTCTAATTCGCGAAAATTGTTTCCTCTTAGCTGATTTCTGTTGTGTAGAGTTTTGTTCTTTATAAAGGGGTAAGCTCTTAATCAAGTTTCAATTAATGGCACAATTTGTATTTTTTGTCCTTTCAACAGATCCGTTCTTTGTGTTCCTTTTTCTCTTCTGTCTGTCTGTCTGTCTGTCTGTCTGTCTGTCTGTCTGTCTGTCTGTCTGTCTGTCTGTCTGTCTGTCTGTCTGTCTGTCTGCCTGTCTGACGGTTTGGTTGTTTGTCTGTCTGTCTACGTCTCTCTCACTGTGTGTGTCAGTAAG
>NW_004797376.1:268167-271395 GCF_000002075.1 Aplysia californica
TAGATAGATAGATAGATAGATAGATAGATAGATAGATAGATAGATAGATAGATAGATAGATAGATAGACCAAAAGACCAAATAATGACCCACAATTGATGACTAGAGAACTTGAAATAGCAAAGGAGTGAAAGGAGGAAAAGGTCTACTCGAACGTAAAGATGCCTGCATAAGTGACATGACCCGAACAGAAATAAAGTTTTAAACAATGAGAACTCTCGGAAAAAGATGGCAGCCAATGGATTAGGCTAATCGTCACCGGTCTCAAGATGAAGGAGAAGCGTGCAGTGGCAAATATGTATATGCAGCATCTGGGGGAGAATCAAGATTGCTATGCTTCAGAAACCGTTCCAAGCATCGATGGTGTTCTTGTATTTACTGCAACCGGCGGACTTTTCTCGCTCAAATCTATCTACTTTGCGACATGTGCCATTATGGCCTGACAAAAGTCATAAATCACTATGACAAAAACGCTAATGTCAGTTATGACGGAGTAGCGTCTGCCACTGTGAATGAATTCGCGACAGTTAGTTCTGCATCCTCTTTGCACGTGATTCTCCCCTCGTTTGCGTGGGATGGCATCTGTGTTTGTGACAGTAGGCAAGTGGAACTCCGCTGGGAAACATCGTCTCTCTCTTTGGTATCATGCTGTGTCATGATGCTCTAACCTTCAAGCGTTCTTAAACTCTTAAACGTAAGTTGTTGGGGGGGGGGGTTGCAAGGTTCATTGCTGACCATCCCCTTGGCTCTATCTTGTCAGAGACTGCTGTTTAAATCGGAGGTCCACCTCAGTTAAATACCGTCACACGAAAGGAGCTTTAAACCCATAAACAATACATTACTAGGGGGCTTCTTTCATGACACCAACTTGAACGAACAAAGCCAAAAGAAGCACCGTCCTGCTTAGCGACAGGCTAAAACGTCGTACAATCTTAGCCACCTGCTCTTGGCACAGTCGTGCACTGCGCCCAAATATTTCAATGCACACAACACCCACAAAGAGACAGTAAAAGAACCGTTACCTTAGACCATCCAATCAGTTTTCCGTACAAGTTCCTCTCCATACACTTTTCGTTCATTACAACATCCGCAACTTTACAACATCTACTATACCATATCAAGTTCTTGTGCTTCACCCAAGTAAAAAAAAACAGCATGTTCAGTGGTGTAATCTAAATGGGAAAATGCCCAAAAAACGATGCCGTTTTGACCGAGTTTCTTAGTTCATAAATATTAATAAGGCGGCACAATCTCAATGTGCACCAGCCGAACAAAGCCCATAGAGGCAGTCTAAACATAACACGATCTCAGACCAGTTCACGATAACCTACACAATTCAGTGCCGTATTATGATAGCTATGGAGCAATCTACCGGAGGGTTCACAGCGATGTGCGATTGGTCCTATGTCTTGTCATTTATATCTCTAGCCCCACCTCTGTAACCATGAACTTGAGAGAGGTCAACACGACGAAATTAAGTCACTGTATTAGAAGTTGGAATGATGTAGTAGTGAAAGTTTTATTACCCGAGTATGTATTCCAATGCAGGATGAATGAAGTTGATTGCAAATAAAATCAGTTCACCAAACAAAGTAACAAGAAGAGAGTGATAGAATTAGGTCCTCACCAACCCAAAGATATCAAAATAATACAACCAACAAAAAGCAGAGGGGCTTACAGTCAGCGTTAGCAAATACACTTTGTAGGCCTGCTGTTTCTCCTGTCTGCTTTTTGGAACTGAGGACCCCAAGTAATAGTCTAAGACAAGTTTTTACTGATCTTGTCCATGTGAAACAACGCTTTAAAGTCACGAGGCATCAAGAGCGCACCTAAACAATGCCATTAAATATCATACGTGGACAAGTAGACATAGCAGCACAGCTAGTCGTTGTCATCGCATTGCAACGTCTCACAATAACGAACTGGTGAGAAAGAACAGGCACGTATTGTGTAAGGTTATCTAGTGTATTTTGTTCTGTGAAACTCACGAACTCGCCCTTTGCGGTCATGAAAAGGGTGATTTGTCGGGGAACAGAGGTATTTTTCGCTAACGCTATGCAGGGTCTTCGACATTTTTTGCCCACTCTACAAAATGCATCAGCGTTCTCAGACGCGTTTGTCACCGGAATATTCTATGGCCCTCTGAAACAAAGTGGAATTTACAGTCTCGACTAATTAGCACAGTCTTCATTTGGAAATGAAAGATCCTGCTTTGTCTTGCAGAAATTCAGTCTGAACAGTGGGACGATAATTCCATCTAGGATGGTACCCTGAATGCACTTTGACGCTGTTTGTGGGACCCTCTAACACAGAAGTACAACGCCCATAGCAGCCTAACAAGCTCTAGACACGTTTAAAGTAGCCGTCGATTAAATTAGAAACAGCACACGCAGACATTACAACACCAACGAAATTGCTGCAAAGCAGGTCTGTGACATAATAGTTTCTCAAATTGTTGACAGTTTTTTGCAACAAAATAAATATTCAACGCACTATCAATCTTCGATTCCTCCAATTTCAAGGACTACCAAAAGTCGCTTCCAACAGTTCTTTTAAGATTGTTTACAGAAATATTAATGTTTTGCATAAAGTTACGTGCAGAATTATAAGTACGTGTTTTACATTGCAATGAAATATTTAAGTCTGCTCAAGGTCGTACAATCCAGGGCCTTTATTCAACTCTGGAGGACTACAAACTCGACACAACATTTAGAGAAGTATGCAAAATCCTAGAAATCGCACCGATGCTTATGTCAATCTACAAGGACATCATTGACAGCATGCCCAACTTCGTCAACAAAATAATGGACACGTTTGCTGCAGCAAAAGAACGAAAGGAAGACTTCTTCTTCAAACAGATTTTCTCAAAACAGGTAGGATGAAGAAAACATCTCATTTGCCATGCCCTTGACTATCTTCAACCTGCTTTAACCTAATTGTGCACGCCTGCTCTTAAGACCCACGAGCCGCCCCTGGTTGGCACTTTGTACATTAGTGACGGGGGGGGGGGCGCTACCGCTAAAGACAAGTTCACGACATTTTCAAAAACACCTGTATTTGTACTCTCCAGATACAAGTCAAAACTTGCAATAATTACAATGTCCCATTCATAGCATGTTATCTCAAGCAAAGTATTCCAAAGCACCCATAGAAAAAATGGCCACTTCCGATTTCTTCAACTACAGTACTGGTCGATTACATATAATTATGTGTGTATATGTATATATAT
>NW_004797376.1:272601-302511 GCF_000002075.1 Aplysia californica
TTGCTTTGGGTGTTGTTGTTGTTGTTGTTGTTGTTGTTGTTGTTGTTGTTGTTGTTGTTGCTGTTGTAGTTGTTGTTGTTGTTTGAGGGGTTTTTTTGTTTCCTTGTGGGATGTCTTTATTTGTTTAGTTGGATGTTTTGTTTCGTTTATGTCGAAAACTTTGCTAGAGGTTCTGTTAAGTTGGGGGGGTTTTAAACATCCCATCTCTAGCAATCAGGGGGGCGTATTTCTCGATCTCCCCGACCACCGTTTGGATGTCAAGTCCACATGCCAACCGTAAAGTTTCCTTTTGTTGGTTTCTATTGCGGCCGACACAATTCTGTGAAGTAGTTTTCGGTTTGATCACTGAACTATGATAAACGCTCCTTAGCATTTCAAGTAGTGGTATGCCATCAGCCAATGACAACAGCGAGTAAGATGCTTATTTTGATTATCGCAAGGGTCTCTTCTGCACGATATTGGTGCCGGGGTGCTCTTCGAGGCGGTGAACCGTAACTTAAAACGTACAAGATTGTCACACTTTGATTGGTAGGCCTATCGCCCCTGGAAATGAACTCCGTTTTAAAAGTTTTGTTTTTGCCATAAATTCATATGAGGGCGAAGACGATAGAAGCATGTGTGTTGTTTCCATGAAACAATCAGTGCGCAACTATATGCTGCTGTGGGAGACTTTCCATTTTTCTTTCTTTTGTTTCGTTTGGAAATGGAGTATAACAATGGAAGACATTTCTCACGGTTTTCACAACAGCCGTTTCTCGTTTCGAGGGAGTTTGACCAAAGCTTTGATACATGAATTACTTCTAAACAGTGCCGAACATACCCCAAGAGCTAGTCAACTTTGTAACTTCTTTGAAAGTGAAAAGGTACCCACATTTCTAGATTAGATGTACCTCAAAATGGTACGATTGAATTAGATGAAAGCGTCAGATATCTTAAGTGACCCAGAAAAGCCAGTTATAACGTTATTCGTGAGACCATGTTTGGTATTGTCCCTTTACAGAGGCATACAAATCACACAACAACAAATAAGAATTTTTTTGTCGCAGAGTTGCTCGGATACGTGGTTTACCTTCAACTCGAACAGTGATTGTTGGATTCCAGACAGATACACTCGTTATAATGTGCTTTTGAAAACCTGCTGGCCTTAACGCATACCTCAGATCGATAGATTATACGAGTAGAGACTTTACTACCTTGATTCAATATTTGCACAGTTTTGGGGGGAAATGAAAATTTTTTTATTTTTTTTAACGAACTAACGGCTTCATGCAAGTAAAACTCTAGGGGTCTTTATGCGGTCTGCATAGGTGTGCTCAAAACCAAATGCTTAGTGTAGGCATAATACACGTACATTGTTCTATAAGACTCTCACTGTATTAGAATAAACAAGACCTAATCAAAATTCTTGAAACATTAATGAAATAATATTTCCTGAAACAAGTAAACGTTGGGAGCACCGCTAACCCAGTTGATACCATAGCGCACTATGATGCAAGTGCCCTTAGTTCATTTCCCATTTAGAGCATTCTTACGCAAAGGTTGCTTTGGAAGCGTTCAAGCTCAAAGCTATTCACCTACTGGGCACGATTTTTTGGGCATAAACTCTAAATTTGGAGCTCCTACCTAATGGCATAAAAAGGGACATCATCCAGTGCAATACAATTAGAATGATAATTTGTTATTGCTGTTGCTGTTTGTTTTGGGGTTTTTTCCATAAGATAGAAAGCTCTTTGGGCCAAGTAGTCTCCTTCATGGGAATAGAGTTGGATATTCCTGTGTGATGGCTTTTCTATTCTGGGTGCATGGAGATGGCGACGCAACCCTCGAAAGATCCATTTCTGATAACTGATGAAGCAAGAGGAGTAAGAAAAAGGAGAGGAGCAGAAGTCGGACAGTTTATTCGCTGTATTGATTCCCGTTTCTGGCGACCCCTAGAGTTTTCCCTCTGGCTGTCACGGTCAGGGAAATGAAAGCCTTGACTTCCTTGTCAGCGTGTGGTGTCAACATTGCTTTGCAAGGAACGCCATGCAGGACAAGTGTTTAAAATGAAAGGACTTACTGAACACTGGTGTATTGGTGTAATGGATAAGCTCGTTGCCTTACACACAAAACACGGGAGTTCGAATTTTTCACGGGGAAGTTTACCTCATATCGTGCATCTTTATCATCCTGCTGGGATTCTGTACCATGCTTAGCCAAGGTTGAGCCAAAAGGCATGGATGAAGTAATCACTTTCTAGTTAACGAAACTTGGGTTGATAGGAGCACAGTAGTCTCCGCCTAAACGCACGGTGCTCGGGAGGGCTTCTGAGCGTGTGTTTATACGGAGCGTGCCTTTGCAAAGGGAGGAAGGGGCGCAGTTATCTCAATTCCCTATTACTTATTGACCTCCCTTGGAGCAGGGGGTCATTTTGGTCGATAATGTGACGACGCGTGACTGTTTTGTGAAGGATTCCCCGACAGGGGTTAAGAATACAAAGGCGTTGAATGGGGTGGGGGGACAACCTCAAAGTAATGAATATGCACTGTAAACGTCGGGAACAGATAGCCTAAGGGCAAACTGTAGGTGATAGTCATAGAGACGACGGACCAGCCACGTGGCTTTCTAAGCGACCACCCCCGACCGTAAATTCATGCAGAATCATCCTCGAGAAACGTTTTGTCTTGTGATTCGTTGAACAAGTACTTTATAAGTTCTTCGCGGCTTATTAGGCTTACTTGGCTAATCTTTAATCCTATAGAGGCCTGTCTAATGTTTTACGGCATTAACGCATTTCGCGCATCAGGCCTAGATCTAACTAAACATTACACTCAGTCACTCAAACTCAAACACCAGTCGGAAACCTTCTCTCAAAGATACATTTCCAGAGACCAATCAAAAAACATTTCAGCCCCCCCCCCCTCCCCTAACATTTAACCGACCAGCCCTCGACCGAGACCTATGCTTCAGTGGAAAGTAGGGTGTGTAAACGCTGTCCATCATTCTCTTTGTACGGCGTGAGGGACACTCTCACCAAATACCCGGTTTTCTAGGAAATTCTAGGCTTGTCTTGTGCAGGCAGGCTGTGCAGGTAGTCGTGAATATTTCTCGTTGCCAAGCTTAACTTGTTGGTGTGTTTCGCGGATCGGAGCGTGTGTTTAGAGGGAGTGACCGTGCGTTTGTACGCCTAAATTATATAGTAAAAAACCCGTCAGATGACGAAAGCGTGCGTTTGAGCGGAGCGTGCTTTTGTATGGCGTGCGTTTAGGCGGAGACTACTGCATTGTACATTATCAAATCAATCTCAACGTACCTTGTACGGGGCTATCGTGGTCTCGAGGTACGGTGCTCGCCTCTCATTCAATAGGTTCCAGGTTCAAACATGACAGCTACGGAAAATGCTCTTCTCTATAAATTGTTCTACGTTCACCTCCCTTCCTGCGCTCTAGTCATGTTCTGTCGTGTGCCTTCGTCTCAACTTTCTGCCCCCCCCCCCCCCTTTCCCTTTGCCCCCTCTTCTTGATACCTGATTCTTTCTACTGCTACTCTTTGGCTCTTCTTACTGCTATTTTTCTGCTACACATCTGATCTTAGGGTAGGTAAGATCGAACCCCAATCCATCTCGAATAAGGGGTTGTTGTTGTTTTTTCGGTGGACTTTGTGCAGGTGATATTAAAATCAATAGGCTTCGGCTGCACCCGGATAAAATTAAAAATTAATTCCTAACAAATTGAAAATGCTTGATGTTTCCCGCGCGCTTATATGACTTTATGCAGTTGTGTCACCGTAAAACACTTACCAAGTAAAAAGTGAGAAAAGTAACTTGTTCAAGAAAGCAACAACCGATTGGCCTTCAGTATAGCGATTGCGAGTGCTTTATATGTGCATACCATTTCTGTTACAATTAAATTCAAGTGATTTAACGGAAACAATACCAAACACCAAGACTATATTAATATTACTTTTGAGTAGCAAAGTCGTATTTTTTAAGGAGGCAGACTTTCTGTCCTGTTTGTCTTGGCCTAATACCGGGCTGAGACTATGAAGGATGCCGGTACATCCCAGCAGAAAGACCGAGATATTCAATTTAAAAAGCCCGAGCTTGCAACAGCGAAGAGCCTAACCGCTACACCACAGACGCCGGTCAAGTCACATTTAGAATACAGCCTTTATTTGGGCTGTGCAGAACTACAGATATTTGTTTATTTCAATTAAAACCTAATTGCGTGAGAATAATGTAAGTTACAGGTTGCTTTGAGCTCGTTTTGATTTACAACGGACAGAGCTCTTAGAACCAGATTCAGCCTTTTGAAATTCTTCAGAATCAGCTTTTGGATCTTTCATGATACGCAAGCTGGATTACCAATTTGGACACAAGAAAGCTGAAAAAGATGTTTCCTCCGTACTGAAAAGAAAGACAAATCCACATCTTGTTCATTGTGTCCAAAATTCTTTGAGTGTGTTCCAACTGAAAAGCTTGGCCTAGTAAGGCTTTGTGAACCGAGTGTTAACACTGACTTATTTAATAACCTCATTCCTCCTGCTCACTGCAAGAGAAACTGGAGAAAAATATCATTTACGGTATTCGGCCGTGTCATTTACCTTTGGCCCTGCTGTGCTGAAAGAGGCGTGAACTAACTATCTTAAAGTAATGAGACTTTACGAGTGAAGCATTTAGCAATACTCCACACCTATCTTAACACTTTATCCTTCGTTCCCATCTTCGGTGGAATTGGACGACATAATCTACATGCAGAACTTAGTTTTATAAAAATTACACTGCACGATGATATCTCCAGGCGGGGAAAGGACACCAAAGACCACAATTATTCAAAATTAGCTAGTGACAAATAAAAACTGAACGAATCTCCCTGATCCCCCCAGCAGCCAAATGCAATAAGCGATGCCACTTTTCTCGGCCATTCCCCAAATTACTTCCACGGGGCGAGTCAGGGGTCACTGACCTTGACCCTGCTCGACATAAGCGATATCTCGCCGTGGAGTGAAGTTGACATAAGCCTGCTGTGGTGGACTCATGAGAGTGGGAGCAGATTGAGATGGGCCATACGTCGCATTTCATTATCCTGTGTTCTCTCTCTCTCTCTCTCTCTCTCTCTCTCTCTCTCTCTCTCTCTCTCTCTCTCTCTCTCTCTCTCTCTCTCTGGTTGTTTGTTTCTTTGTATGTATGTGTATCGATATGGTAGATAGATAGATAGATAGATAGATACTAAACTCCATTTAAAACACCCCTCTTAAAGAAATGCGCTTGGAATGAAAACTATGGCGTGGATTAAATACTAGCGTTTGCAAGGGAATGTGAGGACATATTACTATTATTACCTTATTACCAACAGATATTGAACAAAAGAGATGGTCTAATCCGAGTTCGTGTATTTACTTGTGTCGTGCGATGTTCAACATGTCCCTGTACATAGAAAGTACAGTAGGCCTAACGATGTGGTGATGAGGTGACACTCGCTAATTTAGTACCCCCAACCTACATCGTTAAATCTTTTCCGCGCCAAGGTCGAAAAGGGGGAGGCATTGCTGCCATCTATACATGTACAGAAGTTCTTTGAGCCTTAAAATAAGAACGAGTGCACTTAAGTGTGACCACGCAACGTTTGAAGCTATGAATTTATCTATGGATCTTGGTTCCAAATTTTATAACGTCGTTTGTATTTACCGCCCACCATACAGCAAGATTAACAAGTCAACGGAGTCTGCTTTCTTAAAAGAATTTGCAAAGTTTTTATCGTCATTTTCGGTCAAGACCTGTTGTGCTTGGTGATTTTAATTTCCACTTTGATTCGCCATCGTCGCCTGGAGTCAAACATTTGACAGAATTATTCAGACAGCACAACTTGGTTCAGGTCATCACTGAGCCCACCCATCGTTCTGGCCACACACTTGACGGGATCGTCATCAAGAAAGACTCAGACGCTTTTAGAAACATTTCTGTTGTAGACAAACTATTTTCTGACCATTACTTCATCTTACTTGTGTTTGATGTGACTAAGACCAAGCCTGAAAAACATTCTGTGTCTACAAGGAACATCAAAGGAATTGTCATTAATAAGTTGAAAATGGATTTGTTGAAATCTTTAAGTAACTTTAAAACAGTCTGTGTTGATTTGTATAATTCCACTGTTAGGGCAGTTCTTGACAAGCACGCACCACTTGTAACTCGTCGTCTGTCGACTAGGCACCATGGTTCGGGGTTGAGGTGAAAGCGGCCAAAATCGACTGCAGGAAGGCAGAGAGACAATGGCTTAAAACAGGGCTCACCATCCACAAGCATATTTTTAGATTAAAGAAGCAAGAGCTGAAATTTGTTATAAATGTGCTAAAAAGAAATACTATGTTTCTAAATTGGAAAATTCAAAATCATGTAAACAATTATTTAGCATTTGTGCTGAACTATTAGGAAGGGTCAAAGAGACACGTCTCCCGAATTCTTTTAGTGATCAAAAACTACCCGAAAAGTTTGCTGATTATTTTACAGACTAAGTCCAGAAACTAAGAAACGGCCTTGATGACTATGAAACATGTTGTGATTTTGATGTATATGATGGGGTGATTCTTGATAAGTTTAAACCTGTTTCTGAAGAATTCATTAAATCTGTAATTCTAAAATCCCCTAGCAAACATTGTGATCTCGACCCTGTCCCTAGTTCTCTGTTGTCTTCCTGCATTGACGAACTGATCCCATTTATTACTAAAATCATAAATAATTTTATAGTGTATGGATCAGTACCAGATTCGTTTTAAATCGCTCTCGTAAAACCTTTGCTAAAGAAACAAAACTTAGATCAGAATGTCTTAAAGAACTATAGACCTGTTTCAAATCTACCTTTCTTATCTAAAATTCTTGAAAAGGTTGTCCTCGAGCAGCTTCGTCATCACTTACAAGAAAACAATCTGTTAGAGCCATTCCAGTCTGCCTATCGAGCTAACCACAGCACGGAAACAGCACTTTTTAAAATCATGAATGACATGCTTACTGACTGTGATTCAGGAAAAGTTGTTTTGCTGAGCCTTTTAGATCTATCAGCAGCTTTTGATACAATTGACCATCATATTTAATTGAAGCGATTGGAAGTGTCGTTTGGATTTTCCGGGACTGCTTTAGCTGGTTTTCTTCTTACCTGTCAAATCGTTACCAATCTGTTTTTATTAAAGGGTTTAAGTCATCAGATCATGCTCTTAAGTATGGGGTCCCCCAGGGCTCAGTCCTCGGTCCAGTTTTGTTCACCATTTATACTCAACCACTTGTCAAGGAAATAGTTAAATATGACTTAAAATACCGTTTCTCTGCTGATGATACCCAAATTTATGGTTCAACATTGTTTACCAACTTAGATAAACATGTCCATCGTACTGAAAATTGTATTGCCTTCCGTGAGAAACTGGATGAACAAAAGTAAATTGATGTTGAATGATAATAAAACAGAAGTCATTCTGGCGGGCAATGCAAAGTCTGTTAAAGAGGTTGACCACGATCACATTACAATTGGTGATGCAAAAATTGTATTTAAAAGAAATGTTAAGAATCTTGGCATCTATCTTGATTCCAGTTTGTCAATGTCGGCTGAGGTAAATCATCTGATCAGCTGCAGGTATTTAGAAATAAGAAAAATTAGTAAATTACGTCATCTGATCAATACTAAGTATACTGCTTTACTGGTAACTAGCTTAATTTTATCAAAACTCGATTATTGTAACTCCTTGTTATCAGGAATATCACTGGAGAAAGTTAAAAGACTTCAAACTGTCCAAAACTATGCTGCACGTTTAGTTTTACGGAAAAGAAAGCGAGACTCTGCTAAACCTCTTTTACGAACGTTGCATTGGCTTCCTGTTGAGCAAAGGATTGTGTACAAGTTGGCCACCCTATGTCACAAATGTTTGAATGATATTGCACCACCATATTTATCCAATCTGTTAAGACTGTACATTCCAACTCGCAGTTTAAGGTCATCAGCTGACAAAAAGAAATTTATTTTACCATCTATGAAACTAAAAACAATAGGTGAAAGGGCATTTGAATACCAAGGCCCCAAGATCAGGAATGCTTTACCAAGTACTTTAAGAGAGATCAAATCGTTTGATTCCTTCAAATGTCAGCTGAAGTCGTTTCTGTTTTTGAATTAATAAGATCAATATTTGAAATAGTTTTCTTTAGTCAGAACACAACTTTTTATGTTACTGTTGTATGTCTTTACTGTATTGTAAAGCGCTCAGAGCCTGTGTACTTTATTCGGGGTTGAGCGCTATATTAAATGTCATTTATTATTATCATGTTCGCCTTGTGTTGCTATGGAAGCGAGTGTGCGACACCGCATAGACAGACCGAGACTTGAGAAATGGTTATTTGTGGTATGCTATTCCATTTTGGGATCAATGTGTTACGATGTTGCTGTACATTGATGACCCGATGATTGGTTTACACTTCTCCTTCCATCAATATTACTTGCGTAGAATCTAGACTCTTCAGGAAACATAACTCCGCCCCAATCTCTGAGCGTCCACTGTGAGTGTTTGTTGCGCTGATCTAAAGGGGCTTGTCGGTATCTACAATTTGAGTACAATGCGATTTCTTAAACCTGCTTCTGTCAATCGGAGCCGAATGTTGACTGCACTTACATGACGTACTGTTCCGCCAGTTCTCTAAAAGTATCTCGCTGTTACGGTGGCAGGAAGAAAACGAATTCTGGGGTTGCAATTAAATACGAAAATCCTGATTTTGTTGTGCGGTTGTAAAACTTGGTTATTCCCCGCTTAGTTGATCAGCGACACTTCCAGTTTTTTGGAAACATCCCTGCTGCCTTCCAATTGTCCGTTGTTCAACATTAAACCGTGCCGCAAGGCGTCTTTGACTTACACCGGCGATGAGAATCTCAATAGCACGGTTGCGCTCCTCAGAGCTCAACCTTGGCGCACAGTTTGGAGAAAATGAGGAGATCAATTTAAGACCTGAACGCGCTTTCTTTCTCGCAACAGTTAAGAGATAATGTATATAGCAATTCCGGTTGATTTATTGCAATAAGAAACCACTAAATATAGAAAATAATGTTTTACACGTTTTGCGCATGTCGCAAAATGTGAGATGACCAGAACAACAAACAGGATGCTTATTCTAACGGCCATATAGTGGACAATTACTCATATTAATAATAAGCCTATTGTCCATTTTAAATCAAAATCTTTCAAAATATTCTCAAAACGTCTTTATGGATTCTTACATAATATGTCTGGTCTCAAGGTAGATGCCCTCGAGCAGGCCAAAAACCCAGGAACAGTTGTCCTATTCAGCTGATTCTCAGCTCTTTGTTTGTAGCCGACCTATTCCAGAGCTGACAGAGATCTACCACGCCCTTAAGCTTGGCACCTAAATGTTGACGTTCATGTATTCTCACGCCCAAACATACAGGTCCTAAGTGAAGATCACTGTAAAAGGTTTTTCCACATGCTGAAGCAAACAAAAGGTACCTCAACCCAATGTGCAAAGCTTGGTGAATAATAAATATTAAAAATTTAGCATTGATTGATTTCCCGACTGTCTTTTGTGTCGCTTAGCTTATTTGTTTGTTGTTCTTTTCGTTGAAAAGGAGAGGGGGGGGGGTTGTTGGACATCTCGAAACTTTGGCTTCTTTAAATCTGCCTGACAATTTATTTTCCAGGAATGTCCACAGTTAGATTAATTTTTTAATGTTTAACAGAAGCGCATACTTGTGGCCACTGGCTTGCCCTGCCTTACTTTTTTTGCTCTGTTGTTTCTGTCTGTCGAGTTGGCTTTTTCTTTGCACTGAACAGCTGCTGTTGTGTCAACAGTCTTCTCTTTTTTCCAACTCAAACTCCTTTAATCTATTGCCTGCTCCTCCCACTGAGGCAAGTACTCCATCTAGGAGATAACAAGGGGAAAATATGAATGTATACATAAATATAGGAAGAGAATGAAGAAATATGTATTCAGGCCTACCATTGACTTTTTCCAACAGAATAAAGAATGAACCAAACGATATTGTGCAGGGTCGACTGTGGCTTGAACGCTTTTAATCACTTTACTGCCAAACCGGGGTTTTGAGGCACACAAAAAAGAAAGGAAATAATGTGACCTGTCTTCAAGTTTTCCATGATTTCAGAACCGATAGTTTGTGTGTGTGTGTGTGTGTGTGTGTGTGTGTGTGTGTGTGTGCTTGTGTGTGTGTGTGTGTGTGTGTGTGAGTGTGTGTGTGTGTGTGTGTGTTGTGTGTGTGTGTTAGTGTGTTAGTGTGTGTGTGTGTGTGTGTGTGTGTGTGTGTGTGTGTGTGTGTGTGTGTGTGTGTGTGTGTGTGTGTGTGCAGTGGCGAAGCTCTGTATATTTGTATAATCAAATAATCTCTGCTTCCCTTCCCAATTTTGGAACACTGTCGCAGTCAAATTCACCCATAGATGAAGACCTCATAAATTAAATATAAACAGAGGTTCATGACCACCAATGAAGAGTGCACAACGTTCAAAATGTTTTCAATGTCACATAAATACCCTGTTCACCCCTTACGGACCACTCCGAAGCAATGTAAGCTTACAAAATTAGACCGGCAGAGGTAAGGGGAACTAGTTCCTAATAATCTCACTGCTGCTGTAAGTGTTTGGGTTTTTTTCCTCAACTTTTTACCGTCATATAATCATATCATGACCTGATTATGACACCGGCTACTGGCCATGAAAGACTTGACAATCAAACTGATAATTGCCGTGCAGATGTATTCACATCTTTTATTGAATTTAGTGTTTAAAAATATAGATACCATTATTCCCACATACGTTTAGCCCCAAGTGGGAATTTTAATGAGATGTTTTCCCCAATTGTTTTGACGGTTGAACATGCAATATAAATTCAGGATTTGCTTTCACCCGTAACTCATGGATGCCATCTTAAGTAAGAAGTTAGATTTAGTTTGTTTGTTTGTTTATTGTGTTCCCTAACCTGGCAAATCTATTCGTGTATGACCTCATCTCTATCTGCTTCTTTGTCTCACTTTGAATACCCTGTCAAACAAGTCAGCCTTCGCCCCTGTGTGTGTGTGTGTGTGTGTGTATTTGCGTGTGTGTGTGTGTGTGTGTGTGTGTGTGTGTGTGTGTGTGTGTGTGTGTGCGTGTGTGTGTGTGAATTAAAAGTCCACCCACTTATTCTTACTTGTTTGGTCCATAGCTTAAGTAGTTAACGATGTCGCGCACGGACAGTGCAGGTTAGTCGACATGTTTCATCCATTTTCCCTAGGCATATATAGCTCTATACTCTCAATATGATGATTGATACCTAATTGTATAAACAACATGATTGATGACCACACCAGTGTCATTGGAGATCTAAAACGACTAGATGCACGCAATGTTTGGCAGACACCAATGACACCGTCGTCTGTGTTTAGTTTCGTGACCAGAACGGATTTCCCATCACGTGACAAGCGCCCTGCCGAGCTCACGCACCCTTTTGCCAGTCCGAATTGAGGTCACTGCGAGCATTTTCTTTATCACACGATTGTTTATGTGACCTTTCTTGGGGGCATTTATTAATTTCAATTATCATTTGTCTGCATTAAATCATGTTCGGGCTAGAGAGGTGAGAAGAGGAAGCCTGATTCCCCGTTTGGACTTCTTTGTTAACATCCATCCTTTGGCGCTCATATGATCTTATGCAATTGCGAACGCCGTAAAACCTTCCTAATATCATAAATTAATATTCTCTTCACGTTTCTATACATCTAGCCTATCTCTTTAATTAATTCAAATGTGTTTACACCTCCGTCGACAAAAGTTGGATTATATTTCGGAATAGGGCTTTGACCCTGCCTGTCAGGACCACCCCGGTCTGAGAGGAATTCAGTGTTTCAAATTAAAGACCGAGATACAAGTAGATCTACTCGATAAAAATTCTCTCTACGCGGAATTCGAACTAGAGTCTCTTCTATATCTACACCTAACCGCTACATCACAGACACCCCTTTCTTTGTTTGATACATGTATTTCAAGAGACAATGTCCCCGATGTAATGTCTATCTCTGAAAGGACGGAGCCAAATTGGTGGCACATTTGGGGGTACTTGGAGATTCCAATCATCGTCAATTGGACCGTAGTCTGATTTGATGCCACCTGATAAAACAATGGATAGTTATCACCAACAGTTTTTTATTACATGTATTGGGTTGTTGTTTAGGGTTTGGAGACGTTCAGACACTTTGTTGTACAAGAGTAACTGCGTGATTGACTAACTTAACGAACTATGGACGAAAGTGTTTTTGCTGTATCGGTCTTCATGTTACATTCAATACAACTACATTATTGCGTGTGTGACTAAATCGACAAAAGGGCGGTTATAGTTAGTTTAAGGACATGATGGATTTATTGTTCTCCATTACGTTAACTGTCTCTTCCGATATTTCATTTGGGTTGTCTTTTTGGTGCTACACTCTGCTCTTTCTCCAGAGACGAGTCTTGATTTGACTCTTCAATTAACTGCAATATTCTGCTGCCTAATCAAGCAAAGGTTCTAAAGTCGCTACATCTTGAGGTCATGCCTCTATCGTAAGTTTGTCGGTACACATGATATCTTTATAGAGGTTTACGTTTTTTTCCTCCTTCCGTACATTTAAAAAAATGTTAAATGTATGGCACTTGCAGCACAATTATAGTATACGAGTATCGAAGATTTAAGACTAACAAACACAACAAAGAAAAGGATAGATAAGAACGGTAGACGTTTGATAGGAAAGAAGGAGCAAACCACACAAGAGGAACCACCAACCACCCACTTATATTCTCTCTAAGTTTTCCAAAGGTCAACAAAACCAACGCATGTGGGTTTGTTCTTTTCTCTTCATTTCTCCAGTAAATGTCGAAGGAGACATTAACCTATTTTTATTCAATCATTTGTTGAACCAAAGAAAGTACATAACAAGATGGGCCACTTCTCTCTTTGAGCCAATTAAAAAAGTGTCCTCAACATTTGGTGGCGCCCTCTTCACAAAAGCGCACTCTTTGCGAACAGAGTTACCCTACTTGAGTTTTTTAAAATCAAAGTGAAACTAGCAAGTTTTGGGATAAATTTCGGAAGAACGCTTTTTTAAAATGGTTACGCTGACAAAAAACCTCTTCCGGAGGAAAGGTTGATGGTTTTCTTCGTTTAATTTGACTTTAGAATGAAAGGCGAGAGGTCATTAAAATTTTTAAAAACCCTAAAACTCCGCACTGAACGTACCCGAACTGCGAACTGCTGATGAACAGCAGTCGATCTGCGCACGCAAGGAGGTGCTATTCCTATTCTTCTTCTGGAAAAACGAAAGAGAGCTTCAAAACAGACTGCAGCGCCATCTGAAGCAAAGAGCATAGGCCTACTTCCTGCGGACACTTTTTTGGCTGAGTGGCCCATCTTGTTATTTACTATCTTTGGTTGAACTACGAAAAAAATACGGAGATATTCGATATAAAAACTTCCCAATGTAGAAATCGAACTCACATCTTTCGCATGAAACGGCGACGAGCTAAGCCATTACAGCAAAGACACTGGTGACTCTAGTTGTAAGGATTTTGTATTCACTAAAGACAGTGAAAAGAAAAGAAAAACAACAGAAATGTGGTATTTTAGGAGACTGCTGGGAATTTCTTGTGAGGAAAAGAAATCAAATGAAGTACTTTTTTAAAAAAGCCTACGTGGGCCGCTCGTTGATTTCAAAAACAAAACAAAACAATCAGGAAAAGACTAATGCGGTGTCTGGAGCTCTTGAATATACATAATTAAGAGCCTTAAACATCTAGCTCTCACTGGCAAAACTTAAGCCAAATAAGGCAGAGGCAGACCCAAAACAACCTACTTGGAGAGCCTAAAAAGGTGGATGGCGGGAATGATGAGGAAAATGTAGCTTTTTTAAGAGCCTCCAGGCAAAGGAATGAATGGAAAAAAAACCATGATCGTCGATGTCTGTCGCAGCATGATGATGATGATGATGATGATGATGATGATGATGATGATGATGATGATGATGTATCTTGATTCAGAGTTCAACACAAGAATTGACGAAATGTCTACGACAGTATTCAAACTGTATAAACTAAAGTTTGGCATCGAATCTTAGCGTCAAAACTAGGACTGAGATGAACATTTGTGAGGCAGCGTGGTGGAATCAGGCTCTCGTCAATTGTTAAGCATGTAGAGTTATTGGTATCATCTTAACGCTTGTTCACTTGTCTTTATGTATGTGGATGAAAAAATTATCCATTTATCTTGAATACAAGTCAAGATATTTGCGGAAGAAAAAGGTGGGGGTCCTCTGTTTTCAAAGGCCAAATTAGTGAGAAAATGGCCACCAAAGATTAGTTATTTCCTTAGCTTAAAAATCCATGGTAACTGAAAATTTATATTTTTGTGCCTTTTATCAACGCTTTTCAGAAAAATCCACACAGAAATGAGTTCTTTAATGGGCATGAAAGGTGTTGAGTCAAAAAACAAAAATTTGATAAAAAATTCACAAACCTGTGAAAAAATGCAAGTTTTTTCACTTTGATTATTTTGACGAGAGCCTGATTCCACCACGATGTCTCACATTTTAATGTGCCAAGCATGTATTCTAGAAATATGGATGTACCGTAAAGCTAAAAGGAGTGAGATTTGGAAAGTGTATTGGGAACTAGGGGAAACTCTAAACAGTATCTAAAGAATTATTCTCAGACTATATTTCATACATCATGTATAATATGGAAAGTTTTGTCTGAATAATGATAAACACATCCACATAACAACCGCTATCTAGCACATGTAGGCTGAAGGGGATGGAAATGCAAGACATTAAAGGGAACCTATCAATAGTACTCAACAACCACTCACTGAACAGCAACATGGCGAAAAACCGGATAATGAGAGGATGGAAATTCCCCTTAACATTAACAGCGACAAGCGACGCAGTTGTTCCATTTATCAGTGGTGATATAGACGGAACGGACAAAGAGAAAGTTTCCATAGTGCACACTGGTGACGTGCTTACTCACATTTCCCGATATATTCTGACCTGTATATACATTATGTACATTGTAGGCTATTTAGATTTAACGTGAACGGAAAAGACAGACATACCAACCGTAGGGGCTGTTGCACAAGAACTCCGGTAAGTAGTCTACAGAAAAGAAAACGAGAAGAGGCAAAAAGAACAACAAGAGAATCATGATACCCCATGTGGGACATCGGCGCTGTCCATGGTCCACGGGCTTTGGCAAAGTAGGCAGACTGGCAAGAACAAAACTACAGTAAACGAAAAAGAGAATGCGTACCGAAAAAAAAAACCACCCCTTCCCTCCCCAATAAAGCCCTTCTGTTCAGGAAAAAAATACATATCTTTCAGAAATAAGGACTGTAGGCTCCTTAGAATAAATCAACAAACCAAGAGTAAACCAAACCAGTCCAGAGATAATTACTTCCTGCATCAGTTTGTCTTCGTACCAGTGAGAAATATCAGTCTGTAGCTGAGTGAGCGAGAGTCGTCAGGATGGTTTGATTGTCAGGCGAATGACTGGAATCTCTGTGTTTAGCTGATAAAGGCCAAGGTTCTGGGTACGAAAATGTAATCAAGTGTGGAACTAGCTTGGAGCAGAGCATGTTCGTGTCTCTTACTTTGTTCATGGAAGATGAGGAACTACACCGGCTAAAAAACAATTACTAGGTCTCCTATACAAAACATGAACATTGAAAAGGTGACAGAATAATAATATAATAAAAATGTTATAATATAATATATTATTATTATGCAACGACACAGTGGAATCAGGCGCTCGTCAATTTTTGGGCATATGAAGTTATTGGTCTTGTTTTATATTTTTATATTTTATCTTGCTTTGAATTTTGAAAATACCAATCTGTCTTGAATAGAAGAAGTCGAGATATGCACGATTTCAGGAGGCGAGGTCGCCTGGTTTCAGAGGTACAATTACGAGAAAACGGTCGTCAAGTTTTGGTGACTTCCAAGGGCTGTAGTGTTCTTGGAAACTGCAAATATAATTTATATATGTTGTGCCTTTGATCAATATTCTTTTCAGTAAAATCCACAGAGAAATTTGTTTTTTATATACATGTATACTGAAAGGGTGTTGAGTGTTGAGACAAAAAAAGAAGAAAAATGTTTGAAAATTGCCCAGGGAGGGGGAAAATGCCTGTTTCTTTTATTTCATTATTTTGACGTGTGCTCGATTTTATCACGATGCCTCACTATAAATACTAGGGCCAAGCAAAAAGTGTGGATAACTGAACAAAAAGCTAAATTGAACGAAAGGATACATGCGACTTGGGGTTGGTTTGGAAGATACAGAGATTTTTATTTCAGATCAAAAACTGCCGATATCAATTGAAAAAGACAACTTTTCAATCAGTAGCTTGTCGCAGCAATAAGATATAGGAGTCAAACCTGTACAATTATTATTTCGAGAAATGTTATAAGAAATTAAGGGCAACACAGAGACAAATGGAAAAGAAAATGCTGGGCATGAGAATGAAAATATAGAATCAAACAAAGCACACATTACACAAGAATACGAGAGAAGATGTGGGGGGGGGGGGGTAAAATATCCCAAATATTATAGCCCATATCATACTCACGACAAAAATGGAAATGGACTTGGCACTTCGATAGGGTGAAACATAACAGATGGACTTAAAAGATGCTCTGAATAACTGAATGATGAAAACTGAGACCATGAACAGGGAAAGGAGCAAGAGGAAGATCAGAAGTGTTGTGGCAAAAGAGCGGACGGGTACAATCTGAGCATGGAGAACAACTGGACAAATCTTTTCGATTTGAGGATCAAACGAATATATGTGATAGAGAAAGATCTACGGCCACGGAAAAGCAACAAAAAACTCGAATTTTAGGGGAAAAAATGGCATATTGATTTCTTGAATTGAACCGTCGAACTGATAAGAGTGGAGTTCGTTGTTGGAGGGCTACTTCCTGCAGCGAACAAAAGATGAGGAACTCCGCAATTCAAAGCTCATGCACGTTCGTAGATTTATGAGCCACAATGGCAGTTGAAAAAGCGAGTGGGGTAACTTCTTCTAACTGGCCTCAAGCTCAACAAAAGATCTAAGCGCCAAAACGGCCCTTAATGTTTCTCTCTCTCTCTCTCTCTCTCTCTCTCTCTCTCTCTCTCTCTCTCTCTCTCTCTTGGTAATGGTTCGGGGGCTGCCTTATTACAGTAGGCCTACGTGGTTAAAGGGGTTGGTATAGGCAAAGTACTTCCAAGTTGAAAAAATAACAGATACAGGATGTCAACCAAAAAAAACAAAAAAAACAAAAAAAAGAAAAAGAAAATACAAATTGAACAGACAGAAGAAAAAGAGGCTGGATCTAAAACTGTACGTATCTGAACATAGATAGCGCGTGCTATGCTGTATTTAATCGAAGTGACTATTCGGACTCGAGTCCGAATAGACAAAACTTACATTCGGACTCTGAAGATTGAGTCCAGCATGACGTCACTTCCGACTTCCGACCCTTGTTATTAAATGTTTCCAGCATTTATGAAATTGTGTTCGATTATAATGAGAATAATCGAAACGTGAGCTTTAATGTCCAGTTACTAGATCTATCTAAACTGGTCCTCCCTGGATCATTAGTTTGAACAGAACAATTAAGTTGAGTTGACCTTGCCAGGAGCAAAGTTAATTAGGTCGACCAATGATATTGTTCTATTGTAACAGAAAGTGAACGCAAAGGATTATTGTTAAATGTAAAGAAAACAGAATGCATGGTAATATCCAAAAAAGCAGCAAACCCTAGTTGTAATCTTATTAGCAAAGGTAAAAAGATCAAACAAGTCCAACAGTTTAAGTATCTAGGATATATGATAACATCTGATGCCAAATGTTCTACAGAAATAAAACGGAGAATTACAGTGGCTTAGGCTATTTTCAATAAAATAAGATCCCAATCCTGAAAAATAGAAACATCTCAATGAACACCAAAATGAAAGTCCTGAAATGCTATGTTTGGTCAACCCTTCTATATGGCTGTGAATGCAGGACAATCACTAAAAACAGTGAAAATAAAATAGAAGCAACAGAAATGTGGTTTCTTAGGAGACTGTTAAGAATATTGTGGAAGGAAAAGAAATCAAATGAGATAGTGCTCGTTGAAGCCCACGTGGGACGCTCAATGTTAAAAACAATCAGGAAACGACAAATGCAGTTTTTGGGACACCTGAATAGACATAAGGGTCTTGAACATCTAGCTCTCACTGGCAAAAATTGAGGGCAAGCGAGGCAGGGGTAGGCCTAGAACAACATACTTAGGGAACCTAAACAAACGGGTAACAGGGAAAGATCAGTGCAAAGTAGTTTTTTCAAATTTTTTAGAGTTTTCGAGCAAAGGAATAAATGGAAGACCATGATCGCCGATGTCTGTCGCAGATCTGGCACTGGATGATGATGAATGAGATTGCGCGTAGCGATATTGCACTATCGCCTAGCTGTGGGAAGAGGTGTTGGGAAGAGGCCACGGCTGCCCATTTTGTGCGATGTGATTTTTTAAAAAATAATTACAGAAAAACTATAACACACAACAAAATGAAATTAAACATCTGGAAAGACAAATGGTGGTGGAAGTAATTATGATGCTGTAATGGTGCCGGAAAGACCATGAGTTGTTGGTTACCGTGTACTTAGACACTGTCACTGGGTAGATCTAATGAGAGTGCAGTCTTTTGACTTTTGACACAATTACACAGTCCTTATAGGTATTCTAGTTCTAATTCTGGTTTTACGTAAAATCCCCCGACGACAGTTAATCTATATTATATAGCCTCCTTACACTCACACAACTCTCTTAGAAGCCGAGTCCAAATAAATAAAACATTTTTGGACCCGAGTCCAAATAGATAAAACCGATATTCGGACTTGTTGGAGTCCGAATAGATAACATATTGGTACAAAGCCCATTCGCTATCCCACAGCATTTGGACCATGGACAGCGTCGATGTCCCAAACGGGATACCGTAAATAGATGAATAAGACCTTGCCTTGTTGTTTTTTTCTCAGCTTTACCTCTTTTCGTTTTGTTTTGTTTTTTCCGTCGATTACTTACCGGCTTGAGTTTTCGTAATCTCCTATTATTAGTTTGCAGATATTACAAATAAATACAAGCCTCAGCATCTTATCACGCTGGAATAAAGGGATGAAAAGGGGAAGGGGAGAAAGAGAGAGAGGAGGAGGGGGAGAGAGAGAGGGGGGGAGAGAGAGAGAGAGAGAGAGAGAGAGAGAGAGAGATAAAACATTAAATCAATGACGAGACACAACCCTGGATTATTAAGAAATTCGGCTTAGTTTTACTTTGATTATCTCCTCCTGCTTTCGCTGCACTCTTTTCAGAATTTTCAAACATGTTTCATTCACACCCAACGATAGTAATCAAGTATTAACTTGTAAGTTTTGGGAGTGGAATAATTTTCTCCTTTTTTGTCGGACATTCCCACTCTTCCCTTTTATTTGCAGGTGCGCCTTTATGTGTTGTCAATGTAGCATCTACGATGCGTAAGACAAGCTCCCTGGGGGTGGAAATTTTCATTATTGGACGGAACGCGTGCCAAACAGTTGAGTCAACTGCCACGTGCGAGAGAGTGAGAGAGTAAAAAAGATGTCCAGTGACCTGTACAAACTTGTTGGGTTTTGTTTCGTTCTTGTTTTTGTTTGTTGGGGTTTTTTGTTTGTTTGTTTGGGGTTTTTTGGTTGGGGTTTTTTGTGTGGGTTTTTTTTTGGGGGGGGGTTCAAGTTATGTTGCCTACCTCTCTCTCTCTCTCTCTCTCTCTCTCTCTCTCTCTCTCTCTCTCTCTCTCTCTCTCTCTCTCTCTCTCTCTCTCTCTCTCTCTCTCTCTCCCCCTCTCTCTCTCTCTCTCTCTCTTTTATATATATATATATATATATATATATATATATATATATATATATATATATATATATATATATATATATATATATATATATATATATATATAATTATTATTATTATATCTTGCTCTCCAGTGGAGTATATGTCATGAACAACATTTCTCCAGCGAAGTCTGTCCTGTGCATCCTTTGCTGGCTGTTTCCATGGTGTCCCCGCCTTTTCCATTTCCGCTTGTACAGCTCGACTCCCTGTCATCTTTGGTCTTTTTTTCTTACGTTTTCTTTGTGGATTCCACGTCAAAGCCTGTCTAATGACGCCTGTCAGGGGTCTCCTCTGTGTATGCCCAATCCATTTCCATATCTTCACCTGCATGTCTTCCTTTACTGACATTTGGCTTGTTCTTCCTCACGGTTAAGCATTTGTGACTCGATCGTACCACTTGATCTCAACTATCCTTCTTAGACATCTATTTATGAAGTTCAGCAGTTTCCTTACTGTGAGCCTCCATGTCTCTGAGCCATACAGTAGAACAGTCTTCACGTTTGTTTTGAAGATCCTCTGCTTGGTGTTTAATCCCAGTTCCTTAGACACCCATATTATTATATCATTCTCCTGAGAATGATGAATGCTGCTCTTGCCTTTTGTATTCTGACCTTGATCATTGATGTCTTCGTCTGTTCCCCCTGCCTTGTTGATGACACTTCCCAGTTAGGTAAAGGATTCAACATCCACCAATGATGCCCCTTGCAGTGTGATAGGAAAGTCGCCTGCTTTCATTCGAAGTACTTTCGTTTTATTCGTGTGAATATGGAGTCCAACACTACGGAAGAAGGTCCTGAGGCGATATATCTTCTGCTGCATCTGGGCTCGGCAAAGTCCAAGTCTTCCAACTGACTGGAAAGGGTTCACTGAATGCCACGGCGTTGTCCCGATGTTGTCTGTCTCATTATCCAATCCACTGCTAGTAAAAAGAAAAAAGGCGATAGCAGGCATCCATGTCTCACTCCTGTTTTCACTTCAAACGAGTCTTTCCGCTAAGACATTGCAGCTCGTTCCCTCATACACCTTCTTGATCAATCTCACGAACGTGTCAGGTAGTAGCGCATGAGCTTTCATATTGAGTCCCTATCTAGCCTGTCAAAAGCTTTCTCGTAGTCAACAAAGTTAACGTACGGGAAGAGTTCCACTCTGTGGACTGCTCCACTATTATCCTCAAAGTTGCAGTCTGATATGTACATGACCTCTTTTTTCTAAATCCTGCCAGCTTCTCTCTTAGTTTTATATCCACGGCTTCCTTCAGTCTTTCCAGTATGGAACGATTTAAAATCTTCCCAGGAAAGGATAGGAGCATGATTCCTCTGGAGTTTTTACACTCATGCAGGTCTCCTTTCTTGGGTAGTTTCACAAGCAATCCGCCTCTCCAATCCTGTGGAAATTCTTCGCCAATAATTCCATGAAGAATCCTTGTGCTGTTTCGATATCCGCCTTGAGAACTTCTGGGAGAATTCCATATGGGCCGCCCGCCTTTTCTGCTTTCTGGTGTCTTATCACCTTCTTCATCTCCTCTAAACTAGGCTTTTCTTCACTCACCATCTGATCAATCTCTGCTGGTGGAATGTCAAACTGTTTTTCTGACCTTGGTCTGTTCAGTAGCTCTTTGAAATGCTCCTTCCAGCGTTATTTCTGTTCGTCTGGATCTGAGAGAAGCTTTCAGTCTTTATCCGTAACTGGCACATCTGCATTCTTATATCTGCCTGTAAGTTTCTTGATGGTTTCATGCAGTTCTCTCATGTTTCCTGCCCCTGCTGCTTCCTCTGCCTCGCGTGCCAGGTCATCTATATAATTTCTTTAGTCTTTCCGTATGTTGACTTTTACATCCTTCATTGCTTTGGTGTATTCTTCTTGGGCCTTTGCTTTGGCTGCTCTTGTCTTGCTCCTGTTTACCTGATCATTTTTCTTTTTCCTGTCTTCTATCTTCCTCAGAGTGGTGGCAAATATCCACGGCTTGTGCTCACGTTTCCGTTTCCCCAGTACCTCTTGACACACACTGGTCCAGCCTTCTTTTATTGCCTCCCATGTTTGTTCCACGCTGCTATCCTCGCCTAGTGTTTCCAACACTTGGAACTTGTTCTTAACTGCTACATTAAACCCCTCTCTTGACAATGGCTCTCTCAGAAATTCCACGTTGTACCGGCACCTACGATTGACAATCCCCTGTCTTTGCTTTAGCTTTAGTCGGATTGTTGAAATGAGCTGATGATGGTCAGAAACTGCGTCTTCGCCTCTGTTAACTCTAACATCCCTTATTGATCTCCTGAATTTCTTGTTGACGCATAATATGTGGTCAATATCGTTTTCATTTTGTTGGTCTGGAGACACCTATGTTGCTTTGAGTATCTGTTTATGTGGGAAAACAGTTCCTCCTATCTTGAGCCCATTTGTTGCTCATAATATTATTACTATTTTCAAAAATAGTTCTCCATTCTCGTTTCTGACTCCTAGTCCGTGTTTCCCCTTGATTTCCTCAAAGTCTACATTGTCAAGGCCAACCTTAGCGTTGGAGTCTCCCATTACAATCAAGATGTCCTTCCTTCTAACCTGATCAATAATATATTGTGTGGCCTACTGGTATGAGCTTATTGTATCCGGTTTGGCGGCCGAAAAACAGTCAACTGCCAAAGTTACAAGTACTCCAAAATCAAGAAGCAAAATTCATGATGAAACCAAAGAAATCAACGCACGTAAAACCAATTCTGAAAGGAGTACATGTACAATGGCTTCCAGTAAAAGAAAGAATCAAAATGTCATTTTTCTGTTTAAAATGTCTAAATGATACTACATCTTATTTTGTCTTTTTTTGGGGGGGGGAGTCTTCTTTTTTTTCTTTTTTTTTTTTTTTTTTTTTTTTTTGGGGGGGGGGGGAGGTCATTTTGTTAATTGTTTTACGTGGCTCGCAGCTGCATATTAAGGTCTTATGAGCGCGCGGGGCACATCAAACATTATCATTCGGTAGGAAATGTTGAATTTTGCCCGGGTGGCGGCCGATGTCTACTCTTAATCTTATCGATATATTTTGTGTACAGGTATAGTATTGGACCACCATGGGATGCGCAACTTGTATGCGAACCTCCGAGGTTGGTTGTTTTTTGTTGGGGCGGGGGTTTTTGTTGTTTTTTTTGGGGGGGTGCCCTTATCCGAGAAGGCTAGGTGTTAAATCCTACCTACCATAAGATCAGGGGTGTGGTTGAAGGACAGCAGTAAGAAGGAACTAAGGAGTAGCAGTAGAAAGGCTGCAGAAAGAAACAGGAGCCCAATTAAGGAGGACAGAGGGTGGGTACAGAAAGTGGAGACGAAAGCAGATGACAGAACATTGTTAGAGGACAGAGAAAGATGTGAAAAGAGAAAATTTTAGAGAATAATTCTTTCCGTCGATGTCCGGATTCGAGCCTGGGACCTATCCAATGAGAGGCGAACATTGTAACCCCTCGACCACGAGAGCCCCCACCTATTTATCATTCCTGAAATTATTCCATCCACCCAGAGCCCTTAGATCAGCCACTGGCAAACTAATTCTGAGAACCCCCCCAAAAAAAAATATATTAAAAAATTACAAAACATATGGCGAGCGTTCCTTTTTCTTCTTTGGCGCCCATGTATGGAACGAAATCCCATATAAAATAAGGAGACCCCTACCATTCACATCTTCATTCACAAATTAAATGCGTTCCTGCCAAAACGATGAACTGTCACTTTTATATAAATTATGCATGTGTATGGCCGAACGCCAGGCTGAAGAACGTGTGAGAATGAGAGAAAGAGAGGGAAAGAGGGAAGGGGGGAGAGGGAGGAACAGATAGAGAGAGAGAGAGAGAGAGAGAGAGAGAGAGAGAGAGAGAGAGAGAGAGAGAGAGAGCGAAAAATGTTATTCTATATAAACAAATGTTTTATTCTGTCTGTAGATATTCAAGTTTCAATTTTTATGGTGACTGTTAGTGAGTTTTTATGGCATTCTAGACTATATTATCTAGACATCTATATTTTTTTCGTGAACCCATTGCCAAGAGCGACTAATTTTCTCATAGAAACTTTTAAAGCATGATAGATCTATACATGATATCATGTAGGCTACATGACATAATGCTATATTTTACGTACACACATGTCCATTAATTTTTAAAATATGATATCTTTTATCTTTATGAATGTAATGCGCATTGAACATTTTTAGAGAGAATGGAAATACACAGCACCAATGCAATTTATTAACATTACTATTATTGACATTAAGAATGCATAAAGTAAAGGAACTGTATGATTCATGCACACGCAGCATCGTACACAGTGAGCTGACTTACATTATTATGTATAATTATTATTAGGAGATCAGGAAGGTTGTTTTTAACATTATGAATTAGGCAGGAGATCAGGAGGGTTGTTTTGTTCTAATGGGAGTGTGGCGATAGTTTATTACAATCAGTATTGTAATAGACCCTACCCAATCAGCCTATCAAATAATGAAATATCATGTATGCTTACACCAGCAGCCTTCTCTTTATCCTTTTTTTTTTTCGTTTCTTCTTTCTAAAACTTAAGGCAATTCCTCTTACTATTATTACAGTAGTCTCCGCCTAAACGCACGCCATACAAAAGCACGCTCCGCTCAAACGCATGTTTTCGTCATCTGGCGGGTTTTTTACTAGAATAATATAATTCCGACGTACAAACGCACGGTCACTCCCTCTAAACGCACGTTCCGATCCGCGAAACACGCCGACAGGTAAAGCTTGACAAGGGGAGAGAGAGAGAGAGAGAGAGAGAGAGAGAGAGAGAGAGAGAGAGAGAGAGAGAGAGAGAGAGAGAGAGAGAGAGAGAGAGAGACAGACAGACAGACAGACAGACAGACAGACAGACAGACAGACAGACAGACAGAAACAAAGAAATAGATTGACAGACTGACATACAGACAGAGAGACAAGGAGAGAAAAAAAGAGACAGGGAGAGAAAAAAAGACAGACAGACAGACCGACTGAGAGGGAGAGAGAGAGAGAGAGAGATGACAGAGGGACACTGGAGAACGAGTAGATTTGCTGAAAATTAAACCGATTATTCTTCCTTTAATTACGGTGATATTATTTTTCAGATCTATGGGGATAATGTATCTGCGTCTAGTTGTTTACTAGAATGTATGTTAACTTAAGCCAAAAACAAATCTTACAGTTTATGGCCGAGGGAGGCAGGGGGTTGCCTAAAATATGCGATAGAAATCACAGGCCTCCTTCTTTGTTAAAGGCCTAGTAACCTAGTGAACTAACTAGAGTCTACAGACGGCAGTACATCTTCTCATGACATGACAGCATCCCTGAGCATCGCCGTGGCAGCGATCACCGCGCGTAAGTGTTTTCGCGCCCCGCGCCGGGCGATACGCGAAACAAAGCACTGTTGTTATGGAGCGCCGCCACGAGTGTCACCTCTGTACTATCACACATGGCTACAACTACATCTTAGCTTTCTACACTACATAACATAGGTAGTAGGCCAATTGATAGTTGGCGTGCTCTACCAAAGTGTTTCGGCTGTCTGGTATAACATGCCATTGTAGTGCTGACATCTGTGCTTCTTTCTTTGGTGTTCGTGTGTTCAAATCTAAAGTTAAACTTAAGGTTAGTTAAAATAAATATTTAATGAAATACTTTCCCGATTATTTTAGCGGTTGAACAAGCATACAACATGAATTCAGGATTTGTTTTCATTCACAACTCAGAGTTGCCGCCTCCAGTGCCAGTAAGATTCTTGTGACTTGTGTGAGTGTGATATCCCCAGACCCTATCTGGTCCCATTTCACTTTGATTACCCTGTCAAACAAGTCAGCCTTCGCCCCTGCTTTGCACCGACATCTACGGTATACAGTGGACCCCATGGACACCGTTGGACGATCTGGACTTTGCAGATGACTTGGCGCTTCTGTCACACACTCAGAAACAGATGCAAGCAAAGATGACAATTTTAAACGGCCCATCATCAGAGTCTGTTGGATTGAGGATCCACCCTGCAAAGTCGAAAGTCCTATGGATAGATGCACTGCGAAAGGAGCAGGTCACAGTACAAGGAAATGCACTAGAAGACGTCGAATCCATCTGCTATCTTGAGAGTATAATTGACAGAGAGGAGGGAACAGGTGCGGAAATAAAGTCCCGCATTGGAAAGGCACAGGCTGCATTTATTTCTTTGAGCAGGATTTGGAGGACCAGGGATATTTCATTACGAACAAAGCTCAGAATTTTCAACTCAAATGTGAAGTCAGTCTTGTTGTATGGATGTGAAACGTGGAACGCATCCCATACGTGCATAAAGAGGATCCAGGTTTTCTTGAACAAGTGTCTGAGGAGGCTGCTGAGGATCAAATGGACAGACAGGATCACCAACGAGGAAGTATTAAGAAGAACCAGACAGAGCCCGGTCAGAGATGAGGAGGGAAGAAGACGTTGGCGATGGATTGGACACAGTCAAGCAGCTGCATAACAAGAAAAGTGTTAGATTGGAACCCACAGGGTAAAAGATCAAGGGGAAGACCTCGTGGAACCTGGAGAAGAGTCACGGAAATGGATGTACAGAAAAGTGGGAAGACGTGGAGTGACATCAAGCGACTAGCTCAGGATAGGGAAAGGTGGAGAGTGTTTGTTCGTGGCCTATATCCTGACCCAGGGTGAGAAAGGCAATGATGATGATGATGACCGACATCTGCCAACTGTTTAGTTGTGCGGTCCTCCAGTCCTTGTTAAAATTTGCCCCGCCCCGCCCTACACACCACTATTATATCTGTCCCCGTAGGATTATGCGATTGTGGTGGCCGCGTTTTTTCGCGTTATTCTGCAACATTTGCATAATTTTGGATTCCCCGCGTTTTTCCCCTTTTTTCACAATTAATTAACGCCTCGCCACTAAAGGGAAGTAAGCACCGTAATAAGTCTCATTTAAGTGACAAGTGGGTTATTTCCCTTGTTAGAAGATCTTTGTTACGGGTTGGGATTTTGTTCCTTGATCATGTTCAATTTTTCAACCCATCAAAAGTTGTTCTCATGTCTTCTTATGTTTCATGTTTGACAGGTGTCCCTGGTCTTAGTAATGTGCAGGATCAGAGGTCCAGATGCTCGCCCCCACCCCCCCCCCTTTTTTTTTTACATTTTTCTTTCCTACCCTATAGAGATCTAGATCTGCAGCTGAAAGTTACAGAGATTATAAAATAATTTTTGGTTGTTTTTTTTTTTACTGATGTGTATTGTTTTCTTTCCAAATACAGAACAAATTACTGATACCGATATGTTGTTTTAAATTTTTCTGTACATAAAACATGAAAATCATGAAACTTCTTGCTGAAAAAGTGCAACACATGTCGCGAATGGTGTTACGCTAACTTGCATAATTTTTTGCTTAATTTTGCTTTTTTTCGCATAATTTGGCTATCTAAATTTGCATAATTCTACGGGGACAGTTATATATCTATAATACTGTATCTTTCCCACATGTCTCTCTCTGCGGGTTCGACCTGTTTCTAACATTTGTCGCCGACGCTCTAGGTTTGCGATGATTATGGGAATTACTGTATATCATTTGTAGATGTAGGCTTGTTTATACATGTACCGGTAGTAAACGGGATGCAACTCCCAAGCCGCTTAGACTACTTAGAGAAACCTCAAAAGAACTGCACCACCTCGACCAGTTGACAAAATTACATGTATATTATATTATAATATATTATATTATTATTATATTATGTCGCCATGCAGCCCGATGCCTGAAATGACGTCATAAATGCTAACATTCTACGTGTACAGTACATGTACTTCAAATGCGTTCCGCTGCAAGTGCAAGAGCTCAGGAGCAGTCGGCTGTTGGTTCTTTAATAACTTTAACCTGCAGTGCAACTGAATTTTACGTAGTTACCTTTTCCCCACTTCGTAGAAGAGCCCCTTGCTTTCAGACACTAGTCATTCCCGTCTCAAGATAACTAGGCAACAGGTAGAAATTCCCAGAAAGAACTAATAAAGACATGAAAATCACGAAGTGATAATATGACACAAATACAAAGCCCAATTTTTTTTAAATAAATTTTTGGCTATCCTGTTCAAGCAGTTATTTCTCACCTGGAAAATATCCACTGTCCGAAGACCGATACGTGTTACATCATGTATCAAGATGAGCATTTGTAATTGTGGACTGATCCAAATTTTCCACATTTCAAAAACACATGTTACAGTGGAACTCGGATTCAACGAGGTCGCCGGGCCCAACCTAAGATCTCGTTGAATCCGATTGTTCGTTAGAGCAAACACGAGGTTTTGTGTAGATAATTACAGGCACTCAGCAAGTAATGTAAGAGAAGTCACAAGTAGTAGTAGTGCCTGAAATGCCTGCATATTATGAGCTGAGTAAAAAAAACACCGATTCGTTCAATCTGTGTTATCTCGATTGTTTACAAAAAAGTTGTGTTGCTGTGTAGAGCCTAGCATACGGCAACTTTTGATTCCATAGACCAGCGCACAATTCAGTACGTAGATCTGCGTCAAGACCAGCTTATTATAATTGTAATAATGATCAGTTGCCGAGGGGGGAAAAAAAGACTGTGACGTGTTTGTATGCAACTGCAACGTTCACCGCCCGGACCGCTAGTGCCCCCTCCCCGACACGCACACACAGCCACAAGTGTGCAGGCCGCCCATCCTACCCCGACACATGCCAGAGTAGACACGTGCGCGTGCCAACAACGCATGTATTGGTATTTAAAAAGGCCTCTGATTGGTCGCATGCAATCGGCTAAGTGAATAATGGTTCACGATGCAGGTGCAATGGATGGTTTCCGATAAAGTTGGTTCTGGGAGAAAAATTTACGTAGCCACGTCTGCGGGGGCTTTTCACCCTGGAAGCGACCTCATTGAATCCGAGCTCGCTGATTTAAGTGCTCGTTGAATCCGGGTTACTTTTATATTGATTTTAAAGAAGAAAAAAAAACCGGGGAATCTATCTCATCTCGTTGAATCCGAGCTCGTTAAATCCGAGTTCCACTGTACACATTTTGCCCTGAATGTTAGAATCTGACGTGTGCTTCCTTGTTTTCCGATGGAGAATCCACACAACAAAAGTATAAATCAACCAAAAACATTTGAGATTTTTTTCCATCCCAATCCCACTGTACGAGTACGAGTTACTATGACTATCATTGTGCTCTAGTTTACTTGAAAAAAAATTAAGTCACCCATGAATCTTTATCTATGTGAGGCATCGTGGTACAATCAAGCCCTCGACAAAATGTGTCAGTTGACGTGGTGAAATCAGGTGATCAGCAATTAAAATTTGGGCATGTAGAGTTGTCGGTAAAATCTTAAAGTAAAGCTTGTTTATTTGTCTATCTTTGGCAGAAAAATCATACCCATTTAACTCGAATAAAAATCGAGATATTTGCGGTTGTAGGTGGGGGTCACCTTGTTTCAGCAGTAAAATTAGCATGAAAATGGCCGCCAAAGTTTGGGGACTTCCTGCAGCTTCAAAGTCCCTTGAAACTGAAAATTAACATTTTTTATGCCTTGAAAATAAAAAGCGTTTTTCAATTTTCAGAAAAACCACTGCAGAATGTAAATTTAAATGGAGATAAAAAGTGCTGAGTGAGCTAAAGAACAAAAATTTGGTAAATAATGCCAGACCATCTGATAAAAATGCCAGTATTTTCGATTTCATTATTTTAACAACTGCCTAATTTCACGATGCCTAAAAAAAATGAAAAAGAAACGCATTTTTTACGCTACTTGGGCTATTTTATTTTTTTTCTGTCCATTTTAAAACAGTCACAAACGTGTGTGAATTTTGCTGAAAAACGTTGAGCAAAGGCAAAAAATATGTAAATTTGGAGTTTCCACAGACACTACAGCAAACTTTGGCTGCCATTTCTCAATTTTGCCTCCAATGATGCCAAGCAACCTCAACTCCATTAATCACATACACCTCGACTTCGAATTATTAAGTTCACGGGGGG